>NC_081182.1:125090767-125390767 GCF_029867415.1 Vicia villosa | reverse complement strand
GAAAATGGGCTGGCCTATTTTACTCCCAAAAATACCCTTTAACTACTTCTATATTTTTGTAAAAAAAAAATTATATTTAATAAAAAAATTATATTAAAGTAACAAGTTACCCACTAGAAAGAGAATAACCGAATCTTATCTTAATAATAACTACTCTTTATATTATCATTCTGGAACCATTTTTCTTAAAAGCAACAATTTACTAAGGCATGGGAAAATTAAAAGAAGTTATAAATGAGAGGTGGATTAAAGGTTGAGCGGTTACTGTAATATTCTATGCCAATTTATGAATGAATGACATTTGAGACATAAAAAATCTTCTATTCATATTTGTTTTCACTCTCTCAATTTCTTATCTCCATGTATTCTTTTATCTCATGTTCCTTCCTATTTATCTGTTTTATTTTTATTTTTATTTTCATTGATAGTATGGAGGTTTGGAGAAATATAAAAGTCATGGATAGACATTAAAGTAATGTATTGTTGAACCACAATATCAATTAATTCACAACCAGTAGGATAAAATGATTTTCATATTGCTCATACAATATCTAACCATGGATAAAAATTTAGACAAATGATAAGCTTACACCGTTTTATGACATCAATTTTGTGCAGAAAATCTTCTTTTTGTTAAAATTTTGGGTGTAAGATATGGTGTATGAAAAAAAGAGTGTGTAGATAGCATATTTGAAAAACTTATATTTTCTCCTATTTTTTTATTGTAGAATGACCATAAAATCAAAATGCGAATAAACAAGCAAGATGATGGCTTTAACATTAATGAGTTTTAACATGCTAGCAAATCTTTCAAGATAAATTATCTGCTTTTTAATATCATTATAAAATTTTGAACGAAACTATTAATTTAGTGCATACTAATGGTAATTGTTTCATTTGGCATAGTATAATTATATACGTTGAGAATAGTCTTCTAATCCAATTTACTATGGGTTCTACTATTCTTTTGCTAATTTGTAATTAAAATAGATCAACTGTTTTTATATTTTTGTTATATTTTATAATTTATAAAATAGTATAATTATATATTTTTGTAGTTTGTAATTTGTAAATCAAAATTTGTCTATAATGGAACCCTTAAAAATATAGATTTATTTTTAAATGAAAAGATGGAAATTGTAGATGGGATATGAGTGTGAGAGAGAGATTTGTATCTTTCATTATATTTGTTGATTTAGGACAACTTCTTAAAAACATGCAAGTGTTAGCACATTAAAAATAGATAAATGAATACAAGAATAACACCTTCACATCTATTATGAGATGCAAAATCAATACTTTATTTCATATAGAAATACATATCACAAATAAGATAAGAGAGATAGAGAGATATGGAGATGGATAGAGAGATATGGTATCCCAATACTATACCATGCATTAAACCAAATGTTCTATTTGATTGTGTCTTATAACTCTATTTTTAATAATGTGATGTATAATAAAACTCTTATAAAAGATATATACGTAATTATTGTCTTTCGCTGTGTGCATTATAAAAAGCGGACAGACGGGCACGTGAGTGCCTGTGTGAACTTAATATGACTAAGAGAGAGAGAGAGAGGGAGAGAGAGAGAGAGGAAGAGAGAGAATGCATATCACAAAGTTTACACAAAAAAATATTCATTTACATTTGACGCTGTGCGCATTATAAAAGCGGACAAACGGGCACGAGAGTGCCCGTTTAGACGCAAGTATTCATAAAAAAACATATTAAAAAATAATGAGCGATATTTGGTTTGTCGATTTTAAATTTTATGTTAAAACGGTGAGAGACAGAGAGAGATTTTTCAAAATCTATAAACTACATATCAGAGAGAGAGAGACATTTATGGAGGGAGAGGGAGATGGAGATTTTTATAAATTTTTATGTGTGTACGATAAAAAGAGCTGAGAGACCACACGAGAGTGCATATCACAAAGTTTATACAAAAAATATTGATTTATATTTTGACGCTGTGCGCATTAAAAAGCGGACAAACGGGCACGGGAGTGCCCGTTTGAACGCTAGTAATAATAATAATAATTGCGCTGTAGTGCGGTACTTTAGGTAAACTATCACGTTTCAAGAGGTAGTACTGCATTGCACTATGTCATCAAATTGAAAATAACCTGTTTCAATTCAATGTTGAAGTTGCTAACATATAGTAATTTATTAGTATATAATAATAATAATAATAATAATAATAATAATAATAATAATAATAATAATAATAATAATAATAATAATAATAATAATAATAATAATAATAATAGTGATTTAGCTTATTAATATAATATTATTACTAGGCGAATTCTTATCTACCCAACTCAAAAAGTTGGGTAAAATTACCTCATTTACAAAATGCTTTGAAAACACAAACATTTATAGTATTTTAATAAATAATTAAATGTGTTAAATGAGATGAAATCATGTGATTGGTTGGAGGTACACTACCCTAATTACTATTATTTCTATAATTATTATTTTTTTAGATAATTTGATATATTTAGAATAAATTTGATTAGTTAGATATTTGTCAATAGAGTTGTTAGAGTTGTCAATAAAGTTGTCAATAGAGTTGTTAGAGATGTTAGAGATGTCAATAAAGTTGTCAGAGTTGTTTTGAGTTATTAAAAATTACTATACTTTTAATTGTTTAGCGTAAATCTGACACGTTTATAGTTGTCAGTATATAATATCGGTATTTGTATTTGCATTGAAACATTAGCGCAGAAAATTTAGGCATTGTTTGACAAAGAAATAATTGGAATTATGATAAATCTAGGAACTGTAGCGGAATAACTATTGATGTTATGTTTGTGGTATAACATACCTAATACAATTGAAATGAAACATAAAGTAGAATAATAGTAACATATACCACTTATAAAGAGCATAAATGCAAGTGGCATATCCATTCCATTACTGTAGCGACAAAAATAAGTGTTAAATATATTTTCCTACTGTAGCGAAATTGGTAAGTGCCAATATAGGTTCTTCTAGTACCTATAGCATAATTAATAAGAGTAACTATGTTCCGACTATTAGAAGACCCGTGCGTCCGCACGGGTAATTCAAATCTTAAAATGATTAATGTATTACAAACGTATAAAAAAAGTTTAAAAACTCGAATGAAAAATGTTAAATTAAGATTCATAAAACATAATATAGATGTAATGAAATTATATATAGTAGTTTTTTTAAAAAAAAGAAGTTGGTAATGTAATAAGCAAAAAGTGTCTTCAAAAGAATTTCGATTGTATATGACATCTTAGATTGAAGTATACCAAAGAAATCTAAAAAGAATAGAAAATAAAAAATAAAAAAAATATTATGGTGATAGCGACCCATAAAATAGCGAGTTTCAGTAATAAAATTCACGTAAGAAAGGTATTATTATGGTAGTGACTCGTAAAAATAGTGAAAGTCCGAATAAAAATGATTTAATGTTCGAAGAAAAATGTTGTAGTGGTAGTGATCCGTAAAAATTATTTGTATCCTGCTTAACAAATTTTCCTTAAAATTATATTTCTAATTTATATTGAAAGGCTTGAAGAAGGAAGATGAATAATGTTTAAAAAGGTTTGTAGTGCCCACTGTTTGTAATTATCTTAGTTACTATTTTCAAGATAGTCAAACCAAAGTTTAAGCAATGAAGCTAGTTAGTCTACCAATTTTAGACATCAACATGCAAATGGATTGAAATAAAAATAACATTCTTGGCATTGATCCTAGCAAATAAGTTTTGTAGTTTAACTTTTGGAAATGTGGAAGTTTCCAAGCATTTGGTAAACAACACTTTTCATTTAAAATGCCACAACCCATGGCTGATTTCAATTGTCCAAAATCATGAAACTGGGAGAACTTAAGTGATTAATTCAAAGTTAATTGATATGCACACTTTCAATATTATTACTATTATATATAACTCGTGTAATTTCATATTTTCCATTCTTAGGTATTATTGGAATTGTTCTCCTTTTTATACTTTCTTTTTTTTATACTTAACATAGAGGAAAATTTCCTACTCTTAATTTTTCCTGAATCAATTGAAAGTGGCACTTGAGCCTGCTCTTTCTAAGTAATGTTTGTCTATCAGGGGTTCACTCTTTATCCATAACGTTTGTCTAATATGTCAAGAAAAATGTATAAATATTGATTCATAGTCCTCCATGTAATTGTAGCATCAAAAGCAAATGTTTTAAAACCTACACAAATATAAACTTAATGTCATTCAAGATATGATTAAGAAAAACCACTTTCAAACTATAAAACCATAAAACATGAACCTCCATAATAAAATAACAACTTCACACCATTGTTTCATCTTCACTACCACCATTCACCTTTAACAACAATATCACCTCATTTCAATATTCATCAGAACAACAACCAAATATGTCACATATTTTTTATTTATTCTAACAATATGCAGGTACGAATTTGGTTCGAATGGAAAAATCAAAAAGAGAAGAAAATGAATCAAAGGAACCCTCATGAATGGAGATGGTGTGTTCGCGAAAACCACCCCTGCCTCCTACGGTACCATCTCCGATGGGATTCCTGCAACAATAGTGTAAATATTTCTAACTGCATCTTCAAGAACCAAAGATGTTTTTCGGTGTATTTCGTGTATCCCACGTGAAAAAACAGGAAGCCACAATTTCTGCAAGGTTCAAAGAACATTAAACCAAATGTATTGTAGTCGGAATGGGTACTTCTTAACATATATTTATTTATATGGAACACTGCATGTCACCATGTCACAACCTTATTTATCATGAGATAAAAAAAAGCTTATTGCCTTTTGTGTCTAAATTGTATAGGTGCCTCAACTTTTGTAGCCTCATCTCTTATTGCCTCAACTCTTTTACAAACTTACTGCCTTTTGTGTCTAAACTAAACAATACCCCTTTACAAACTAACAGGTCCATCTGTGAAGTTATGGAGATTCATTGGTTCATCTCTGTGATGTTATTATTATTGAAGAAGCTGTAAAACGTTTTTATAAAAAACATCTACAACAAAAGTTAATTAATTAATGAGATAGCCTTTTATGTGTAACTGGAACATGGACATCAACAATCAAAAGGAAAGGAAAGAAATTGACTACTTACAGTGCCAAATTTCAGTGCAAAGATTTGTGGTCCTTTGGAGGTTCCATCATACAAACAAATTGATTCCACACCACAAGAGACTTACCAGCATCACACAAAACATATGATATCTAAAATATAATTCAAGAAAAATAAAGTTGTCATTATCTCTAGAGTCAACACCACAATCTTGAAGACAAGTTGCCACTATGAAACGTAACTGTAAGAACTATTGATCAGAGTCTACGCCAATTAACAAACGAATACAATATCCAAATAGGTTGATATACACAGATAACAAAAAAAAACCCTATAATGACAGAAGAGAAATCACCACCTCGCATCGGATGAAGTAGCAGGGGGCTCTCGTAACAGAATCAGAGACGGAAACATCTAGGGAAGCTCTTTGCAGATAGTGAGTATGTGTAGAAAGTAAGCCGAAATACTTTTGCAAGGACCAAGTATTCAAGCAACACACTGCTCGCGTTGAATTTTTCTTTCATTCAGATATAACGTTATCGATGGGTAACTCTCTAACAATTATATAAAATATTATAAAAAAATGCAAGGTAGAATAGACAATGAAAATAAAAGGACAACATAAACTTGTATTGCACTTCTGTCATTCATTGTATAGAATTAACTCCAGTGGCATAGCAATTTATCTTCAAGGTACATTTGAGAATAACCTACTAAAGGTACTCTTGACATGTAAAAAATAAAAAAAGAAGTACAACAGTGTCTTTAGGGATCCATTTAAATCCAATTTAAATCATGACTATAGTTTACCTGCTGTGTCAAACTGGTTCGAAGCTCAGATTCAACAATGTCATTCCACCAGCCATTACTTTCTATCCACTTTCTAAATCTCGCCACAAGATCATGTGTCGATCGCCACCAATCAATCTCTTTGGCAGGACGATACTTGGTAGAGTCGTATGATGTGGAGTGGTGTGCTGAAAAAATAGAAGAAACAGATACAACATTAGTCTGCCGTTAAACATGCCTCAAAATGAGACCACATACCAGCATCTTTTTTAAACATGCCCAAAGATTTGGCTTCAAAGGTTATTATCATTTTACTTATATTAAAACTGGTCTCTTCTCTCTAACTGACATTTGACGAGCAGCTTGAACAACACTGTAAATGGCTAGAGCGTCATTCCAATCTACACGAATACTGTGAACTCCGTAAGCTTGTCCTTTTTAAACAATACCACCACCTATTTATAAACACGAAAACCAGCACAATATGTCGTTAGACATTGCAAGACAGTGCTAAAGAGCTAGATAGTTTAATAAATTCAAATAGAAAGAACAAAATAGAAAATTACTTCAAAACTGATCTGATGTAAGGGTACTGATAGCCCATCCATTACTCCAGCATATAAAAATGTTTTGGGCCTCCATTACCGCTGCAAAATTTAATCTGGCATGAAAATCTCCCTATCATAGCTCATAACTCAATCTATTACAATATAAAAAAAACAAAAGAAGAAAATCTTAACATATTAAGGATCTTTGATAATGATCGCCCATGAAAACAAAACCATATATCAGCACCTACAAACTGTATATTAGCACCTGGAAAAATTATTTATCAGAATTCAAAATTCAAAATTTTAGAAATAGAAGCACACAAGTATAAAACAAAAGTACTGAACATCCAATTAATTAGGTGACCATCCAAGTATAGAACAAAAGTATGCAAACCAGACCCTAAACCAAAGGACACAAAATAAGAACTCATCCAGTTATATAATAAAGATGTTCGGAGAATTATAAGTATGATTATTGTAAGATCATGGTATAATGGTAAAAAAAAACTAATTTCTATAACAAATAATGAGTGAATATATAGAATGGAGGTATCCATACTTTCCTTCCTCGTCTCCCTAGTTTTCCAGCAACCAGAAATACAACAGCACCTTCAGAAATTGAAAATTCAATAAAACAAACCAAAACACTAAAAGTTGAAAGAGAAAAAACCAGAACTTAAAAATTAATTATCTAAGGTTATCGAAAGAAGGATTAAAAGATAGTATACCTGCAACAACAACAATAGTTAAAACATCCCCAATTTTCCCGAGCTTTTTACACTCTGCTTATATTATTTGAATGGCTTGAGAGCCGCACCTTCTGCCAAGAGCTGCAGCAAAGAAAACAAATCACAAAAATGATACGAATATACTCATACAAGTTATGTATCTTAAGTGAAGCTCTTCTTTGAATTCACAAAATTTCAAGAAAAGGAAATAGGTAACCTACAAACCCTAAATATCTGATGAACGATGTAAAACGGAAGAACTCGCATATGAAGATGTAAAAGGGAAGAAATCGAAAGAGTTGAAAAACCATGTTTCAACAATCATTACCGGCTCACTCTCGGTTCACACAACCACTGTGTTTCAACAATCATCACCGGCTCACTCTCGATTCACACAACAACCCGACACCAAATTGCGGTTTCTCTATTTTTTGTGCAAAATATAAGAGAATGGAGAAGGAATTGTATGGAAGGGAGAAGAGATTGTGGTGACGGCGGCTAGGGTTGGGGGAGGTGAAGATGAAGAGAGAGATGACGAGAGAGGGAGATGAAGAGAGATGATTAATAAGAAAAGGAAAACGTGAAAAGGTGAAGATGAAGAGAGAGAGAGAGATGCCGAGAGAGGGATAGTAGTGAAAAGTATCGAAAAAGTGATTAACTGGACAATAGGTTAACCCGAATAATAGTGTGTACTCAGGAAATTTTGAAATAAATGAGTGTCATTTGGCAGTATAGGAAAAGCTTATTGGTTGAATTGAATTTTTATTTAGCAGATTACTAAAAAGGGCTTTTATAAGGGTAATTAAAATTTTCTTTAAGGGTAAATTAGGGTGTTTGGTGGTATGTTTCATTCTTAGTTAGGTAGTTGATTTAATTATAGATACTCATTTAGTTATTAATAAAATATTGAGTTTAATTATTGGTAATGAATTACTCTATATTATAGATAATGTTAGGGGTGGGAATAGGTTGGGCCGAGTTAGGCTTTGCCAAGCCTGAGTCTGGTCTGTTAAAAAATTTAAATCTTGGCCTTTAGCCTATCATAGACTTATTTTTTTGGCCTGAGTCTGACCTTTTTGAAGACCTGTTGGCCTATTAGCCTACTTAAAAGCCTATTTTATTTGAACATTTGTAAATAAGTCATTCAACTCAACTTTATATATACTAACCAATTAAAAGATCAGGTAGATTAAATGTTTGTTTGCATTGACTTATTTGAGTTTACCTAGTAGCATAAATTATATAATACTATTTGTTTGAAAGAACTTATATATAGAAGCAACTTATGACATTGTTCATAGGCTTTTTTCATCTTATTTTCATTATTTCTTTAAGATAACTAAGATTTATTTTCATATTTTAATTCAAAGTACAAAATATAATATAATAATAATAAAATTATTCATATTTATTTAAGTAGGTCAGCCTCATAGGCTTAAAAGGCTTTTTATATGGCATGTGACATAGCCTTTTCAGCTAAATAGGTTTATAAAAAGCCTAGGCCTTTTCAATTTATATAAAAGTCTGGCCTGACCTAGGCCTATGTAGGCTGGGTCGTAGGCCCCTGTTAGTCGACTTGGCCTATTCCCACCCCTAGGTAATGTGTATTTTGCGAGTTGAGGCTAGACTGTATTTATACGTTGTTGTTTGAATGCTTGTATTTATAGGCAAGATTAAGTTGTAGGCTTGTGGCAAGTGTTGAATTATTATTGAGTTGTTGTTATATTGTTGTTGTTGTTGTGTTGTTGTTGAATGGTTGTTGTTGTAGTTGGTGTCACATTCATAATGTTGTCGCATACTTAGCATCAAAGTTGGGAGCTTATGCTCTGTAAGTTGGCTTGAATTGACAAAAGTTGAATTTGAAGGATTATGCCTTGTTGATGCCTCTATTAATTGGAAAACATTAAGTTGGGAGTTTTGCTCTGTTGGTACCACATGCATGTGCATCGTAACGAGTCACATTTCGTGTCACATATTTGAATTGTTGTTATATATTTTAAAGATGTTTACGTTATTGATTTGCGACGATGGATGTTGTTTGAAAGTTGTTGAAGTGGTGATTTTAAATAATCTAATTCTAATATATTGTTTATCATACACTGAATTACATGATTTGATATCTCACCTCTTCTGTTTGAATATTACCCATATATTGGTAACGTGCAGGTAATCCAGAGTGAAGGCTTCTTACCTTCATTAGTTCAAGTCAGGTGTTGGTCGCTCTGATACGTAACACTCAGGGAGATGAACGCGTGTTTTTTTATGAATGGTTTTATTATGTTGCTGAATTTTTAAGTTATTTTCATTAAAGATTTGATGTCTTAAATTTGTTTTGAGTTGGAAAAGGTGTTATGGTATTTTCAGTTGAATTTATGAATCCGCTGCGTAGTAATGAAAGTTGTTTTATTTTTAAAGACTAAACAAGTTGTTGTCGGTTCATCCGAAATTATGTGTTATGTATCTGAATTACAGGTGATTGAATGTTGTTGTTTTTAAGTTGAAAGTGTATCTTCCCATGTTATGTTGGAAATTTCGTAACTTTGTTTTTATAATATTCGTCGGGTAAAAATGGGGTGTTACATTAGTGGTATCAAAGCAGGTCGGTCGGTCCGACCAAGTTGTCGAGTCGTAGTTTTGCTTAACAATGGAGTATTGTTAATTAGTTTCTCATTGTTGTTTATGTTGTAGTGAAAAGTTGAGATGGCTGGAAGGAACGATGCTGCAATTGCTGCTGCTTTGGAAGCAATGGCTCATGCTTTGCTGAATCAGCCGAACACCGACGAGAATACGGGATCTCAAAGCTTGACGACTTTCCAAAGGGAGAATCCGCCTACCTTCAAGGGCACGCATGATCTTTATTGAGCGTTAACATGGTTGAAGGAGATTTAGAGAATCTTCTGTGTGATGGACTACACTCCAGCGTAAAAGGTTCGATATGGTACTCACATTCTAGCAGTCGAGGCTGATGATTGGTGGCTAGAGACTCGTCAGAGATTGGAAACTACAGGTGAAGCAATCACTTGGGTCGTGTTCCGTAGGGAATTCATGAGAAAATATTATCCTGAAGATGTTCGGGGAAAGAAAGAAATTGATTTTCTCGAACTGAAGCAGGGAAATAAGTCGGTTATTGAGTATGCCGCGAAGTTTCTTGAGCTGGAAAAATTTTATCCGCTCTATAGCGAGGCGACTGTTGAATTTTCAAAGTGCATCAAGTTTGAGAATAAGTTACGCTCAGAGATCAAGAAAGCAGTTGGATACTAGAAGATCCATGTCTTTTCTAATTTGGTTGATAGTCGTCGGACCTATGAGGAGGATAATAATGCTCATTACAAGATTGTCAATGAAAGGAGGGGTAAGCACCAACAGAATTGTGGCAAGCCATATGATGCTCCAGCTGGGAAAGGCAAACAGAAAGTTGTTGATGGTAAGAGAACTAGTGGGGGAGATGCTGCTGCTGGCGTGGTTTGTTTCAAATATGGGAAACCTGGTCATAAGAGTACTATGTGTACTGCTGAGGTGAAGAGGTGCTTCTGTTGTGGTAAGACCGGGCATGCAATATCTGAGTGCAAGCATAAAGAGATGGTTTGTTTCAACTGTGGTGAAGAGGGACACATTAGTAGTCAGTATCAGAAACCGAAGCAGGCACAAGCTGGTGGGAAGGTGTTCGCTTTGGCTGGGACTCAGACAGCTAATGAGGACAGACTTATCAGAGATACATGTTTCATTAATAGTACTCCTTTAATCACTATTATTGATATTAGTGCTACTCATTGCTTTATTGATGTTGATTGTGTTGAAAGATTTAGTCTTATGTTGTCTTCTATGAATGGAGAAATGGGCGTTGATACTCCAGCTAAGGGATCGGTGACTACTTCTCTTGTGTGCTTAAAGTGTCCTTTGTCAATCTTCAACAGAGGCTTTATGGTTGATTATGTTTGTTTGCCATTAAGTGGGTTGGATGTGATCTTAGGTATGAACTGGTTAGAGTATAACCATGTTCATATTAATTGTTATGATAAGTCGGTGAGGTTTTCCACTCCGGAAGAGGAGGGAGTTAATTTGTTGACTGCTAAATAGTTACGACTGTTGATGAAAGAAGAAGTTCATGTGTTCTCATTGATGGCGTCGTTGTCTATGGAGAATCAAGCTATAATGTATAAGTTACAAGTGGGGTGAGAATGTTAGGCCTAATAGGTTTAATGAAATTAGGTTAAGATAGGGATTAGGTTAATTATAAGGGAGAAAGTCTTAGGGAATTGGTCATGGAAAGTTGCAGAAAAGAGAGAAAATAAAAGAGAAACTCATTCCCATTTTTCTTGCAGCAGTCTCACTAAATCGAAGATCCCTGATTCGCTAACCGTTGTGTAGCAACCTGCCCTAAATTCGAAGGTTTAGAGTCGCCACCTATTCTGAAGGGCGAATAGGAAACCCTACGCAGTTTTAAAGATCCAGGGTAAGTTATTATAATCAGGTTGAGGGAAGGTATTAGGCACCCTCAACCCTTTCCTAAAGGCTAATACTTCAAAGATAAGGGTTTCATGGCAGGGTTTATAAAGAAGGGTAACAGACAGAATTTAATTAGATTAACATGATTAGGATTTGAAGGAAGGGGACTCGCCTTGTTGCCAAGTGCCTACGTACCTCCTTAGGGAGGATCAGAGTCTACGTAGTTTGGGGAGGGTTGTACGCCCTTAGAGTTGAATTTTGATTTGAGATGGTTTTTTAGAGGCTTTTTGAGTGGCCTACCGTAGTTTGATAATTTGTAATTTTTTAAACGGATTTGAGAAGTATTTTAAGGTTTGGGCGTACAACCCTGATTTTGTACTATTAACCGCAATGATCAATAGATTCGATCACCATAGTTAAAAGATTTGAAATTGTACCACTACCAATTTTAATCGATTGATTCGATTATCACTAATAATGAATTAAGGTATTTTTTAATAATTTATAGCTTAATTTGTATTGTTACCCCTCGCAATCGATTGATTCGATTAAAAAGAATAACACATTTGAAATTAGAAAAAGGAAAGGATTAATCATCACAACTAATAAGATAGTTGCAACCATTTAACCGAATATAATTTAATTTGTATTTTAATTAAAATTATTGTTGACCATAGCGATTAATCGGTTTAATCGGCACGAACAACAAATTAAAATTCTTAATATAATTATTATATATTTATTTTTATTTAAAAAATAATTATTACATAATTAATATATAAAAAAAAGATATTTCAATTAAAACAAAATAAATAATTAAGATTAATTAGGTTTTATTAGGGTTATGATTAGGTGTAGTTGTTAGTAAGGTATATAGTATAGGGCTAAATCCTGGGTGTTGGATCTACATGGGTGATTGGATTAAAGGCCCAGATCTGAGGGCACATGGTGTACGTCCAGGATGCAAGTGTACAGAACCAAGAAGCATGTCTGTTTAATAAAAATAATGTTGGAGGGAGGGTTCGAACCTGTGACCCTCCACTCCCGTACGCGCCTTTCAACCAACCCAACCAGATGCCTCAATTGTTCAAGACACGCACCCATTGCTATAAAAAAACGTGAAGCAGGTGAAAGAGAACGCTTGCGCAATTTTGAATGGTCCAACCGGATGGGGACACATCATCATCTTCCCCACCAGACCTGGTTCTTTTCTGGACATTTAGCTACGATTTGGCTATGGGTTTGTATCGTAGCAACCGAAGCAAAAAAATAGCGAACAACTCATATATGATCATAAATTTTTCGCGACCCTATCATCCTCTTCGTCCCAACCCCGTGAGTTTGATGATGCCCTTAATTAAACCTAATTTAACCCCTAAACGAAAACCCCAAAATCAAACCCTAAAACTTCAATTCGGCCTCCAATGGTGGAACCTATTTTAAACGCGTAAACTCCAAACAAATGACCCAGAAACAATCATAGCATCATACTCAAGCAGAATATATCATTAAAAACATGTAAGAATGCATGAATTGCTCTAATCGATCCAAGTTTCAGAACCACTTACTTTGACAAATTGGAGGATATTCTGGGGTTGTTGATGTAGAGCAGCGATCCAGACACGTTCCAAATCTCCTGAGGAAGCTTTTGGAACCTTTAATTCTCCCTGAAAGCCTCCAATTCTCTGAACCCGAATCCAAGTTTTGAGTGACTTTTAAAGTTCTTGCAAGTTCCCTTTTCTCCAGATTTTGCAACCCTTATTCGTGTGCACCAGGTCCCCTACTTATAGGGAATGAATTTAGGTTTAAAGAATAGCCCAAAATCTCACTTGAATCCAATCTTGCAATCTTGAGAATTTGATTTTATTTTTGATTCAAAACCTTCTATTTTGGCCAAAATTTTGTATCAATCTCTCCCATTTGATTATGCACGAAAATTACAATATATTTGGTCATTAATATTGATTGGAAACAATCAATATATCTCCCTTACCAAAATATTTGATTTTTATCTTAATTAAATCATTAAAATAAAATAAAAAATCAAATTAAATTAAATATCATGCTAAATTTCGTGGCAAGTGATTTTTGGGTATGCTAATGACTTGTGGACCAAGTTTGTATCATAAAACCATAGGCCCATTTGCAAAGTTTCTCAATTTGAACCTTCTTATTTCACATTTTGCCTCCAAAAATCAACCAACTTTGATCAAGCATATCTCACTCAATTTTTAAGCTATGAGGGATTTCTAATACTTTTTGGAAACCACAAGATGTCCTCTACAAGCCACTTTGGAATATATTTTTCATTTGGAGCTTTTATCTTGATCATATCCTCTTTGCAAAAAAACTGCTTTTGAAGGATGCTTGGAAATGACCTGTAATCTTTTGTACTATAACTCTCAAATGAAGCATTTCTAGCCCTGGCTTGTGAGAGACAAAGTTGTGGAGAACCCAATTTCCTTCAAAATAGGCTTTGAGTGGGGAATTTTTGATGTTCCATGTGAAAGTTATGCCCAGTCAAAGTTGGGTTGACTTTCTCCTAAAGAAACCCTAATTTGAACCTTTTTGCACTTGTTCATTTCTGAGTTTCTATTGATGGAACCATGATTAATCTTTGATCAAATGATGGATATACTTTAATTCACTTGATGTTGACCCACATTTGAGATCTTTAGATTGTGCTTTGACTGTGATTGACTTTTAGGTCGAACCAATTGACTGTGGGTTATCTGGATCATTGGGTGAGTAAGGCTTTGGAGTTGAATCTTGAACTTTGCTATATGAGTACCTTAAAGCATGATAACCCATGGGGAGACTTCATTGGGCTTTACTTATCCCATTTTCTTAGGAGAATACCCAAACCCTAGTTTCACAGGGACCTTGTGTGAGAGGATTCCTCAATGCAACCCTTGAATATTGAATCATTGTGAATGAAGTGTGGAAGGTAAATTTTGGGGTATGACAGCTGCCCCTATTTAATTACCTTGGATCGAATGGCGTGAGAATACGTAGATCTCACGTTGTTCGGATCGAAGAGTTATTAAATAATGGAAGACCCCTAAATTTATCCCGTGCTTGGGTGTGAGAAAGAACCGTCCTGCTAACGCCTGAGTCTTACATAGCGAGGACTTGTAGTTAGTTGTATGATTAGCTTACTATCATTGATAGTAACCTTTCGTAGTTTGTGGACCCCACTTACTATAGTTTTAGTAAGTTTCCGTAGCTCACGACCCCAAAGGATCGCTTGCCATAGTTCTAGCAAGTTCACCTGTACCAAAATGATTACTTGTCATAGCTCTGACAAGCTCGCCTGCGCCATTCGGATCATCTGTCCTGGTTCGTACAAATTTCACCTGCACCAATAGGGTCCTTTGCGAGGGTTATCGCAAATTTACCTGCACCATTAGGATCCTTTATCCTTGTTCGGACAAATTTTACCTGCACCAATAGGGTCCTTTGCGAGGTTTATCGCAAATTTACCTGCACCATTAGGGTCCTTTGCGAGGGTTATCGCAAATTTACCTGCACCATTAGGATCTTTTATCCTTGTTCGGATAAATTCACCTGCACCATTAGGGTCCTTTGCGAGGGTTATCGCAAATTTACCTGCACCATTAGGGTCCTTTGCGAGGGTTATCGCAAGTTTACCTGCACCATTAGGATCTTTTATCCTTGTTCGGATAAATTCACCTGCACCATTAGGGTCCTTTGCGAGGGTTATCGCAAATTTACCTGCACCATTAGGATCTTTTATCCTTGTTCGGATAAATTCACCTGCACCATTAGGGTCCTTTGCGAGGGTTATTGCAAATTTACCTGCACCATTAGGGTCCTTTGCGAGGGTTATCGCAAATTTACCTGCACCATTAGGATCTTTTATCCTTGTTCGGATAAATTCACCTGCACCATTACGGTCCTTTGCGAGGGTTATTGCAAATTTACCTGCACCATTAGGTTGCTTACCCTGGTTCGGGCAAGTTTACCTGTGTAGAAGTTTGTTTTGTAAATGCGTATGCATCATGCTTATGCATCGTGCGCATGCCCCTGTTGTTTGTATAATGTATATGTATGAATGTTTACACACGTAAATGTTGCATGTATGCTAATGAACATGTATGATAATTCCAACGTCTTATCTCCTTATCACCCATTGTCTTTGTTTAGCCCCTTTTGAAGAGTTGGTGAATCCTTGCTCGGATTGCATTTGAATGACCTACCGACATTATCTTTTGTGAAAGAGCTATATCAAATCAGAGTGATCGCAGCGTAGGGCGTATGTAGCCTTCCGGAGATTTCGTAGTTTTATCCTA
This sequence comes from Vicia villosa, assembly GCF_029867415.1. Taxonomy (NCBI): domain Eukaryota; kingdom Viridiplantae; phylum Streptophyta; class Magnoliopsida; order Fabales; family Fabaceae; genus Vicia; species Vicia villosa. Next base: position 125,374,864 of record NC_081182.1, on the reverse strand, counting down.
TTGCTTTTGTATTGAAAGTTTGCAAGTTTCTCATATTAAATCCAAGTTAAAGCTTATGAAAATAATTTATACTTTGCAAATGGTATTGAAATGAGAAAAAAAGCGTAGTATGCAAAAAGGGAACTTTTATTGATATTGCCTTGAATTGGCGAGTGTACAGAAATGTGAGAAAAGAAAATGACAAATAGAAATAATATTAATACTGCCGTTGCTCTTTTTTGTTATCGAGGGTCCCAGTAATCCTTCGACTTTAGAAGTAGATGATTGCACGAACCCCTATCCTTCGTAGTTTGCCATCGGCTTATGTCCAGTAATCCTGCCTTTGCTAGGCATAATACTTCTTAACCGCATCAGAGTTGATTGGGTGCGGTAGCTCATCCCCATCCATTGTAGTGAGAACTAATGCCCCTCCTGAGAACAATGTTTTTACAATATACGGACCTTCGTAGTTAGGTGTCCATTTTCCACGAGCGTCAAGTCGAGGTAATAGTATTTTCTTGAGGACAATATCACCTTCTTTGTAAGTTCGAGGACGAACCTTTTTATCGAACGCCTTCTTCATCCTTTTCTGATAGAGTTGTCCGTGACACAAAGCCGTCAGTCGCTTTTCTTCAACGAGATTAAGTTGATCAAAACGAGTTTTTACCCATTCCGATTCTTCTAACTTTGTGTCAGCTATGACTCTTAATGAAGGGATCTCCACTTCAATGGGGAGGACTGCTTCCATACCATAAACTAGGGAAAATGGGGTTGCCCCTGTAGATGTGTGCACCGAGGTTCTGTAACCGTGTAGGGCGAAGGGAAGCATTTCGTGCCAATCCTTGTATGTTTTCACCATCTTTTGTATTATCTTTTTGATATTTTTATTTGCAGCTTTGACAGCGCCGTTCATTTTAGGCCTGTATGGTGAAGAATTGTGGTGTTCAATCTTGAACTCCTCGCACAGCTCCCTCATCATGTTGTTGTTCAGGTTCGACCCATTATCGGTGATAATCCTATTTGGGACCCCATACCGACATATGATATTATGCTTGATGAACCGGGTGACTACTTGTCTCGTCACGTTGGTGTAAGAGGCAGCTTCAACCCATTTGGTAAAGTAATCTATGGCGACCAATATGAATCGGTGCCCATTGGAAGCTTTCGGTTCGATCATCCCTATCATGTCAATTCCCCACATTCCAAACGGCCACGGTGAACTCAGAACGTTCAATGGATTTGGCGGTACGTGTACCTTGTCAGCGTAAATCTGGCACTTGTGACATGTTCTTGCATATTGGAAACAGTCAGCCTCCATTGTCAACCAGTAATACCCTGCTCGCAGTATTTTTCTAGCCATCGAGTGTCCGTTTGCATGAGTTCCGAAGGTTCCTTCGTGTACTTCTCTGATAATCTCTTTGGCCTCATTTTTGTCCACACACCTTAATAACACCGAGTCGTAGTTCCTTTTGTATAGGATGTTTCCACTCAGGAAGAACTTAGATGCTAATCTCCTCAATGTTTTCTTATCAATTGTAGAGGCGTTCTCTGGGTATTCTTGCTTCTCCAAATACTTTTTGATATCGTGGTACCATGGTTTGTTGTCAGATTGCTCCTCAATCGTGAGACAATAGGCAGGCTCATCGAAGTGTCTGACCGTTATTCATGGTTCGTGGTTTGGCCAAGTCACCTTGAACATTGAGGAAAGTGTCGCTAACGCGTCAGCTATTTGATTCTCCTCCCTCGGGATATGAGTAAAAGTAATTGTATCAAACTCAGCCATTAACTCTAGTATAAGGTCTCGATATGGAATTAGCTTTTCATCTCGAGTATCCCATTCTTTATTGACTTGGTGGATTACCAGTGCCGAATCTCCATACACCTCAAGTAGTTTAATCCTTAGATCGATTGCAGCTTCTAACCCCAATATGCATGCCTCGTATTCTGCTATGTTGTTGGTGCAGTCAAAGCATAGTCTCGCAGTGAAGGGTAAGTGTCGGTCATCAGGAGATGTCAATACTGCCCCTATGCCATGTCCTAGTGCATTTGAGGCACCGTCGAACATGAGTTTCCATACCAAACCCGGTTCGGGCCCCTCGTCGGGTCTTGGTATTTCGTAGTCTCTTACTAGCATAATGTCTTCGTCGGGGAAATCGAACTTCATAGATTGGTACTCTTCGAGGGGTTGGTGAGCAAGATGTTCTGCCAGTACACTCCCTTTTATCGCCTTTTGAGTTACGTATTGTATGTCGTATTCTGACAGTAACATTTGCCATCTTGCGATTCTACCCGTGAGAGCCTGTTTTTCGAACACGTATTTCAAAGGATCCATTCTCGATATCAGCCATGTGGAATGGTTCAGCATGTATTGCCTTAGACGTTTGGAGGCCCATGCTAGGGCACAACATGTCTTTTCCAATGGTGAATACCGAGATTCGCAATCCGTGAATTTCTTGCTGAGGTAGTTAATAGCGTGTTCTTTTCTGCCTGTTTCGTCTTGTTGCCCCAGTACACACCCCATGGATCTTTCGAGAACTGTGAGGTACATGATCAGCGGTCTTCCTGGCACGGGAGGTAAGAGTATCGGTGGCTCTTGTAAGTAGTTCTTTATAGTTTCGAAGGCTACTTGACAATCGTCATTCCACTTGATAGGTTGATCTTTCCTGAGCAGCTTGAATATGGGCTCGCATGTAGCCGTCAGATGTGAAATAAACCTTGAGATGTAATTCAACCTACCCAAGAAACCCCGCACCTCCTTTTCTGTCTTTGGAACAGGCATTGCTTGTATAGCCTTTACTTTATCGGGATCAACCTCTATGCCTCTTTGGCTCACAATGAATCCCAATAACTTTCCTGACCTTACACCAAATGTACACTTATTCGGGTTTAACCTCAGCTTGTACTTCTTTAAGCGCTCGAACAATTTATGTAGGTGTGTGGTATGCTCTTCTTCTGTGCAAGACTTGGCAATCATATCGTCTACATATACTTCAACCTCCTTGTGAATCATATCATGGAATAATGTGACCATGGCTCTTTGATATGTTGCCCCTGCGTTTCGCAACCCAAAAGGCATTACTTTGTAGCAGAAAGTGCCCCAGGATGTCATGAAGGTTGTCTTTTCCATATCCTCGGGAGCCATCTTGATCTGATTATACCCGGAGAACCCATCCATGAAGGAAAACACCGAAGCTTGCGCTGTATTATCCACCAAGATATCTATGTGCGGTAGTGGAAAATCGTCTTTTGGACTTGCTTTGTTTAGATCCCTGTAATCCACACACATGCGTACCTTCCCGTCTTTCTTAGGAACTGGCACTATGTTGGCGATCCATGGTGGGTAGTCGACCATAGAAAGAAACCCGGCGTCGAACTGTTTGAGCACTTCTTCCCTGATTTTACTATCCATATCCGGTCGAACTCTTCTGCGCTTCTGCCTGACAAGTGCACATCCCTCTTTGAGAGGTAACCTGTGTACCACGATATCCGTATCCAACCCTGGCATGTCACGGTATGACCAAGCAAATATCTCTGCATACTCGTGGAGGAGCTTGATTAGTGTTGCTTTCACGTCCTCGTTCAGTGTTGCCCCAATCTTAATGTTCTTAGGTTCTTCATCTGTACCCAAATTTATGGTTTCGATGGCCTCTTGTGGAGGGAGCATGCTTTTGGATTCCTTATCCATTAACCTCGACAACTCCATCGGAAGTTCATCGTCTTCCTCATCCCCTTCTTCGGACTGATTAGCGAGAGCCTCGAGTTTGTACAGAGTTTCAGCAGTATTATTATCGGTAGTGTTAGAGGGTGATCTGCACACGTTTTATGTTTTGTTTTTAGTATGCAGGTATGAACGTGCTTTTTGTGCGAGAAATTTATTTGTCATTTTGAAAGAAAAAGAAATAAATGCGGGAAAAGACAATATTTTTAATACCGAAATGCAAAGACAATTTTATTAATAAACTTTTGAACTTGAAGGTAAATGGGGCCCTTACAAACCAACTCTATGCTTCGGGCGAGGCATGAGCGTTATTGTTTTTCATTATTTTGAAAGGGAAATAAAACACACAAAAGCAAATTACTTTGAAATAAAAACTATCTCCGGTATCTCCAGGCTTGTCCAATTTTGAAGCTGTTCTCCTGGTCTGATCTCTCGGATGAAGTTGGACGTTCCTTCCTGAGAATCCTTGTTGGACACCATAGCCACATGTTCATACCCGCCAGTCACAAAAGTTTGCATTATTGGAGGGAATTGTGGTTCCTCCTTCTTGGTGCTTGTGATCTTTGTGGGTTGGTATCCTAACCCTAGGCGATCTTTCTTCTCCAAAACCTCTGGTAGCTTGCCCCAGCCCTTTATATCCGCGTCTTGTAGATCTTTCCATGATGTTACCGCCCTCTTCACCTTTTCCACAGGTAGTGTAACAGCGGTTGCAATCTCCAGCGCTTGGAACGCAGTGCCCAATGCTCCTTCTCCAGCCTCAATATATCTGTATGAGTTCAGATTGCTAACAAATATATCCTCTTCTCCATTGACGGTCACTATGGAATTCCCATTCACAAACCTTAGTTTCTGATGAAGGGTGGAGGTGACTGCCCCAGCTGCGTGAATCCAAGGACGCCCTAGCAGGCAGGTATAAGCTGGTTCAATTTCCATCACTTGGAAATTGATGCAGAAGGTGTGGGGACCAATTATAACAGGAAGGTCCACTTCTCCAAACACCGGACTCTGTGATCCATCGAAAGCCTTAACCACCAGACGACTAGGTCTAACCACATGTCCTTCCAAGGCTATTTTGTCGAGTGTAGCTTTTGGCATCACATTTAATGATGAACCTGTGTCAATCAAGACTCTAGCCAGATGAGCCTTTCCACATTGTATGGAGATATGTAAGGCTTTGTTGTGTGTCTTTCCTTGTGGAGGGAGCTCACTATCACTGAAACCCAGGCATGCCCCAGCAGTCAGATTAGCCACCATCCCATCGAATTGATTGACCGTGATGTCCTTAGTTACATGGGCGGCATTGAGAATCTTCATCAGGGCATCTCGATGCCTCTCGGAGTGTATCAGTAGCGATAAGAGTGATATTTTAGATGGTGTCTGTTGCAACTGATCTACCACCCTATAGTCACTCTTCTTAATCAGGGCAAGGAACTCCTCAACATCCTTGTTAACAGTTTCTTTATCTTTAGACTCAATCTCATTACTCGGTCTCATAACAGCTTGTTCACCAGATTGTGTCGAGCTTTCATCAGGCGTTGGTTGTGCTTGCGCAGTTTTGAATATGCGCCCACTACGGGTCATGCCCCCAGGTCCAACAATGCTCGATACTGCAGTATTGGTATCAGCCTCGTACTCCCATGGTACTGCTTTCATCTTGTCCAAAGGATATGGTCCTCTGATTGGGATGATTTTAGTGTGCTCTTGCGTAGGTATCATCAATGGTGGTCTAGAGTATGGGATGATTAATGGCTTTCTTGCTCCTTGTGTGGGTATCATTAAAGGCTCGTTTCTTTCCACCATAGCCACATACTCTTCTTCAGGGTGTTCCTTCAGTTGAATCAACCCTTGATCCATGAGCCTCTGCAAAGTGTCTTTGAAAGCTTCGTTATGTTCTAGGATAAACCCCTTTATAAGAAGATACCTCTTAAGTGCATCTATGGGGGAGTTCCGTTGTTGAACCAACTCTTTCTCATTAACGACTTCTATTGCATTGACTGTACCATCATGGTGTGGCATCGGGTTTGTTTTCACATTGGGTTTGTCAAAAGCGATTGCCCCTGACTCAATCAGATCTTGAACTATGTGCTTGAAAGCCCAACATTTCTCCAAGGTATGTCCGGGAGAATTGGCATGATATTCACACCTCTCATTTGGTTTGTAATTGGGTGTGACTTTGCCTGGAGGAAGAGGCGCCAATGGTTTGACTTCTACTAAGGACTCGTTTATCAAGTATCTCAGTATTTCCTTTTTGGAAGTAGGTAGCGGATCGAATCTCCTTTGGGGCCCTTGAAACCTATTTTGTTGCGGTGGGAATGACATAGGAGGTCTAGCTTCCTGATGCACCACTGCATTAGTTTCTCCTTCCTTTTTCTTTGGGAAGTTGGGAGTAGGCCTCTTCGACTGATAAGATCCAGACGATGCCCCTTGTATCTTCCGATTTTTAATTCCATTCTCGATCCTTTCCCCAATAACTACTAAGTCTGAAAACCCTGAAGATACGCTTCCGACCATTTTATCGTAGTATGGTCCTTGCAACGTAGCCATAAACATGTCTACCAGCTCCTTCTCCAACAAGGGAGGTTGGACTTGGGAAGCCATTTCCCTCCATCTTTGGGCATACTCCTTAAACGATTCCTCTTTTTTTTGCGACAAATTTTGGAGCTGCATCCGGTTAGGTGCCATATCCAAATTGTACTTGTATTGCTTCAGGAATGTATTAGCAAGGTCAGTCCAGCTTCGGATATGAGACTTCTCTAATTGCATATACCAGTCAACAGATGCTCCGCTTAGGCTGTCCTGGAAGAAGTGTATCATCAACTTTTGATCATGAGCATAAGCAGCCATTTTCCGCACATACATGCGCAAGTGATTTCTTGGACATGTGAGCCCCTTGTATTTTTCAAAGTTAGGAACTTTGAACTTGTGTGGAATAGTCAGATCTGGGACTAAACTCATCTCGAAGGTATCCACATCGAAGGCATCATATCCCTCCACAGCCTTTAACCTTTCCTCCAGCGCCTTGATTTGTCCGCTATCTTTAGAATCATCCCCAGAGTTAGGGGGAGTCAGCTTGGGTTGAGGGACCTGATTTGTATCCTCATTGTCCCCATATTGCAAGTCCAAGTAGTCTTCATCCCTAAGGGGGTTGTTGACAGGAATGCGAACTGTGCGGGACGCCCCTTCCTTCGGAGCAACAGGAACAAATCCTTCTTGAGAGGCCTCTCCCTCTTCCTGAGTAGTGGTAACCTTCTTAAAGGAGCGAGCGTTTGCCTTATGAGGTTCAGATCCTCTGACATATCCTAACAGCGGGTTACCATCGTTAGGTATCTCCTCATACTGATCCTGAACCTCCTTAGCCTTATCTTGCTTGTCCTTAAGATCTTTCATGAAGCTCAGCATTTGGGTCATTCCTCCCTTGAGTTCCTCCAGAGTGCCTTTCAACTGGGTCATTTCCTCGCGAAGGGCGGCTTAATTCTGTTCCAATTGTTCCATTGCCTTTTTCTTTTGGGATCTTGTCTGGATTAGCGGTCGAGTTGCAATGGCGTGACTGGAGATGAAGATAGTTTTTTTTTATGTTTGGAAAAAAAAGTAAATATGATATGCATGCTATGAATGTTATGATTATGCAATGTTCACGTCTTATCCACATTATTATAATATACATATATATTTATATACTATTTTATTCTTCTTTTCTCTTCTTTTTTTTTGTATATATGTACACACACATTTTGTTTTATATACATATGTAATATTTTTTCTTCTTTTTCCTTTTTTTTTTTTTACATATGTACTATATTTTTTTATATACATATATATATGTTTTTTTTTTTAGAGAAATATTTTAGGAACAACGAGTAACGGAAAAGAAACACACTTTATTAAAAAGAAAATATTAATCCATTGTTGGTTCACAAATAAGAAATTGAAATTGAAAATCAAAATACTTGAAATAAAAATAAAAGCAACAACGAAAACGGAATAACACTAAGAACGCCTTTGGATGTCTTCTTTGAACTTGTCCACCATGTCTCTACAAAGCTCCATGAACTCTTTGACTTCTTTAGGAAGGATAACAAGAGATGATTCCGCCTTTGCCAAACTCTTTGGAATGTCTAGGATTAAGTCATTGCACAAATACACCAACTTGTCATAATTATCGCGACATTTTTCGTAGTCTTCAAGCATCTTGGGAACCATGCTCACATGCTCATAAGCTGTAGAAACAATTGTGTATTGTCTCTTCCAATAATCCCCTTCATCCCTTGCAGCCTCGCATAACTCCTTCTGCCTTAGAAGTAATTGCCTAAGCAAGGCCATAGCCTGAAGTGCTCTATGACGCTCATCGGTGCGCTGTAAAAGTGCTCCTTCTGCGGCCAATCTTCTTGTGCGTTCTTCTTGTCCAGAGTTGCGGGCTTCTTGAAGATCAAACTTTAAATCCCTTATTTCCACTTCTTGATCTTTAGTTCTATCCGTTAATTCAAAGACCACAGCTTCTAGATTTTTCTCGGATTCCGCTTTGTCATGGGAAGCCTTTTCATAGCGCCTTCTCCACCTTGCAATTTCTATATCCGCTTGTGCCAACCTCTCATTATGTGCTTCTAGATTAAAATTAGCACTTATAACTCCTTCGGTTGCACGTTTCCTTTTACTCCTTTGTCTATCATTCTCCTCCTTCATTGCTTGAAGTTCTTGGTTTTTCTCTTTAAGGTCAAAGCGTAGTTGGCTCCTTTCGTTAGTAAGTTGATGCAAATCAAGTTCTAATTTCTCTTTTTCCTTTCGGGACGCCTCTAGGGCAGCCTTGATCCCTTCTATCTCTTCGATGGATAGAGGAACAGGATTAGGAGAATCAGGCTTGTATGCGGGATCCACAACAAAAGGAAGCAAAATCTTTCTAACTCTTTCTTGAACCCATGCGGTGTAAGGTGCTTTTGCAATTACATTCTTTGGCCCAAAGTCTCTTCTTTGAACATGCCCCCAAGCTTGAATTACTTTCTTCCATGTTCTTGGTTCACCTTTCCCATTGTCATGCAAGATTAATTCTTTTATTCGTTGTTCGGAAGGTTCTTTATCCATGGAATGGCCCAATTGGCGTAATGCTAAAATGTGGTTATAATTAATATAACCAAGAGTTCCTATTAATGGCACATTGTTGAATTCTCCGCATTTGTAAATAATCTTATCTGAATTTAGTTTCTTTGCATACCATAGAATAGAATCCGCTTTAAGAGCCCTCAATTTTTGAGACCAATCGTTTCTAGTCAATTCTTTGATAAAGCAACTAGCTTCGTAGAGATGAGAAGTTAACCAAGAATAAAGCAAATGGACACAACAAAATAGCATTCCTCTCTTCTTTTCATACCTCATATGGATAGCATAATAAATATTAGCGAGGATAATCGGAGTTGGATCTTTGTCAAAAAGTCTAAAAGAGGTGAAGACATGAATCGCGGTAGGATCAATATAATCAACATTCTTTGGCAATAAAACAACACCAAAGATCAAGAGAGCTAGTAAATGTCCACAAATGTCCCATTGTTTCTTTTGAGCATACATCAAAGCTTGATTTTCTAAATAAGATCTTTTGATCCCATGCACATCTCCATCAGTTTTATAATTAGTCTTTAATTCCGTAGCGGATATTCCCAAAGCCTTCCCCAAATCTGAAAAATCAACTTCTTTACCCACATCAGTATAGAATTCCTTTTTTATCTTTGAGAAACCCAACATAGCATCCATCTCTTCTAAGGTCGGAGCCAACTGAAAATCCTGGAAAGTAAAACACCTAAGAGGCGGATCATAGAATTGTACCAAAGTGGTGATAGCTTCCTCTTGCACTTTCACCCTTAGCAAATCCAAAATATTCCCATATCGGATCTCAAACCTATCCAAAGCACCTGATGGTAGTTTTTCTTTGATTATTTTCAATTTCTTGATATCAGGAGTGGAAACGGTAAAGTGGACAATTGTCTTCTTCGTACTCATCTTTCCTACATATTCACCAATGAAATACATCTTACCAAATGTATATATATATATAGTATATATTTTTTTTGCGGGTAAGACATGATGAGAATGCAAATGATGGATGATGCATGCAAACATAAAAAAACATAGCAATACACAAAAAAATATAAAAACACCCAAACATACAAGACAAATAAAAACAAATATGACATAATATCTCAAGGAACCCAGGTTCATAGGTTCGACGTAAGGGGCTCTAGGGAGCCAACCTTTTTATGGGGGGTTCTAGAAGGTCTCATGGGGTCGTTCGTAGCCTCCGAGACTTTTTGTCTCTTCGGATTTTAGAACAGCTCATTTTATCCATGAGGTTCGAATTTTTGGGGTAGGTTCTCGGAGAGATCAGCCAAATATCCAGTCCTGCCCTCAACAAAGTCAAGCCTCGTTTTGGACATTTCCGAATACTCAACCCACTCCGAGTGGAGTTATCAATGAGACTCGTAGGCGATTCATGTCCCCTTTTGATCTCAAAGTTAACTCCCACACTTAGGGTTTAACACAACATAAAAATAACCAACAGTGCATATAATGTATAATCAGATAACATTTAATAAAAAACCAAAAACAATAAACAAATAAACAAACAGTTAAATATTTATTATAAAGATAAACCTCCCCCCAAACCCTAAAAATGGCAGACTTGCCAAACCCTAAAGATGCGCCATAAACCTAAACCCTCTCAAGCCTTAGGAGCATAATAATTAACCTAATGTGTGTCCCCAGCAGAGTCGCCAGCTGTAGCAACCTGCCCTAAATTCGAAGGTTTAGAGTCGCCACCTATTCTGAAGGGCGAATAGGAAACCCTACGCAGTTTTAAAGATCCAGGGTAAGCTATTATAATCTGGTTGAGGGAAGGTATTAGGCACCCTCAACCCTTTCCTAAAGGCTAATACTTCAAAGATAAGGGTGTCATACCCCAAATTTGTCCTACCTTTTAACTTCTAACTAGCTTAAGTTTCATACTCATGTACATACTCTCCATTAGGTCATCTAACATATCATGCATCATTAATCAATAAACTTGGCAGTGGGATCAAGGATGGTGTTAGTTTGGATTTCTTATGGTTTTAAAGTTTTTCTCATTATTCAAAGTTGTCAGACTACAATAGCATCTTCATCAGAGCTTCTCAGGAGATCAACTATTTAGGTGATCCATCAAGGGTTTAAATAAGCTTGCTTGGGATTAATGCTTTAATTCTTTCTCGAACAAATCAAGTCAGGAAACTGCTTCTCAAATAAAGAAATTAGAAGTTTTGGGTATGTGCTCTTTGAGGCCCATTAATTGAAGATGGAATTTAGGTTCTATATTTTCAATTACTTGGAGCGTGTCATGCAAGTTTGATATGAAAAAAAATCGAGAAGATATTCATCTTAAGCTTCATGGCGACTACTTGAAAGAAGCAAATTCAAAAGCACTTTGACTATGTGTTGAAAGTTAACCTTTATAGTTGGCTCTTGACCCAAGATTTTGGGAATTTATCTTTCCAAATGGAACTTGTTTACTCATGCACATAAAGAGGAGAAGCATTGGAAGTTGAAAGAAAAGGGAAGAATGTTTGAATTTTACAATTTGAGGGAAATACAAAAAGTCAAAAGTCATTTTGAAGAAAAGGATCATTACATGGTTCAAGCTCAAGTCCCACTACCTGTTTCAAATATAATACATTCTCAAGGCCAAATTACATTCAGGGTTCGTCCAGGTACATTGAAAGAGAAAGAAACTGAAACTACATTAAAAAGCACACAAAAATGGAAGTTTGACCTACAGTTGACTTTTTGGTCAACTACTGACCAAAGTCAAACTGTCATCCTGAAGACCTGTAGCTGTTCCTTGGCTATTATCTTCAAATACACTGCTGAATATCCAAACAACCATTGCCTTATCCATGAGGAGATTCACCACCTTGCACCCATTGCACAGACCCTTTATACCAGACCTGCAACAAGAAACATCATAATGCATTCAAAAAAACCAAAACTGCCAGCACATCAGTTCTAATTCTACATAAACCAGAAGAAATTTCTGATAGAAATAAAGCCAGGTACATGTTCAGCCATTACAATCACACCAAGTTAAACCAAAAGAAAATTCCAAAAATTATTCATTCATCCGATTCGATTCAATACAAAAAGGAAACAGTCTCATTTACACGCAGTTTCCTTATCCAATCCACTCCGTTACAAAGTCACAGGCTGCGTCAGTTAAACAAGCTAATATTCATTTACCTAAATTCACCAATTCATATTCCTATGATCCATCCATACACATCCACACATTGCACAGAATTAACCTTCTCTCCTAACATTAAACTAACAGCTATGTTTTACTAATCTCCTAACATTCTAACCTATGTCACTAACTACCTTTTAACATTTCTCAAACTACTAACAGACTGTGTTACCCACTCAAAACCAGAATAACAGGACCTGTAACATACAGAATCAACACACAAAAGGAAACCTCAAGCCATGCATTCGGAGAAAAAGAACACTATATTCACATCAGCTGAATCATACAACCCTAACATTCATTAACTGTCAGTACTGTCTCAATTCATTTCATTTCATTCCCAATAGCCAGTCAATTCATTTCCAAAAAACAAATAAACATTCAATACCATCTCAAACAACGGTCCATTTGAAACCGAGTCCAGCTCTTCATGAAAATTCCAACAGCTTCCTAACTGTCAGCTAAACCTACTCTGCTAGTTGTTTCCACTACCCTGCATACACACCTCCAGCAAAAGTTCGCCGTAAACCGCTACATACCTGCATAATAGTTCGACCAGAAGTTCAGGCTCCAAGCAAAGAAAATTGAAAATGCAGAAGAAAAATACATTAACATCACCCTGCACTATTGAGTTCAAGTGGAACCTTATGCCCTAACTATTCTTATTCACACAAGATTAAGTATTCGCACAATCTCCACTTACAAAACCTAGCTTCAACAGACATGCTGCATAACAGAAAAGACTCACATTAAAACAGCCCAGTTCGAGTCGATTACCGAGCCGCAATCCACGTCCAATTTGCATCAGTTCATGCTATTCTAAAGCCCTGCATTTCAAAGAGAAAAATACCCGAACAGACCTGCCAGTTAGCACAATAAGCAGTTCAGTCCATCACGCAATAGAAAAGCTAAGGAGATAGATGGAAAGGTGAATCAGAAAAATTCAGTTAAAGCTAGCATTGAAGAGCATTGGTTCAAAACAGAATATAACTAATCATTCATTAACAAGTCTCCAAAAAACAAACTTCTACAAACCAACTTAACTTCCCTAACCGTCTTCTAACTGTCAACCTAACAGAATAACCACCAAAACAGTTCTCCAACCACCCATAACAAACTCCTAACCGATTCAATCACCACCCTTAATCCTCTAACTAACTGATTTCAATCTAATGGCTCACACTTCATCCCCTCAGCCTATATAAACAATATTTCCCTCCATTTTTCAGATTACACACTCATTCTCCACCATTACACACCACAACCTTCACTTCACCATTCATTCATCATCACCTTCACTTCACTCATCATCTTCTTCAATCCTGAACCACCACCCTTCACCGCAACTTCAATCCACAACTCTTCACTTCGTCAACCATCTCCTCCATTCACCACTTCATCACCCTCTCTCTCTCTCTGAACTTCTCTCTCAGATAACTCAATCCTCACCACACGCTCAGCATCGAGAAGCCATTGGAGCTCCACAATCGGAGCTCCGATTGAGCTTGAGCTTAGCCTCCGTTAATCCATATTCCCTCAGCTCCACATTCTTTCCGTTCTCAATCAACAACTCTTATCAACACAGCAACAACGACGCTCACACAGAAATTCAGAAGAAAGAAAAAGAAAGAGTAGAAGAAGGAGAAAGAATGAGAACGTGAAATCGAGAGTTACCTGAAGGTTCTTCATTCTCAACTGCGTCTATTTCGCGGCTCTCTGGTCTTTGTTCTCTTCACATCTGATTTTTGCTCCGGCAGGTAAGTGGATCTAAACCCTCCGCTTCCTCGTTCCTTGATCTTTACTCGTTGCTACAACGCTTTGCTTCGTCTATAATTACGTGAATCCACTATTGGTTTGAACTTGAATCCATCGCATCGGTGACCTAGGGTTCTTCTATCCCTTTCCCAGATTTGAGGTGCTTTGAGACTTTTAATTGATCTTCACGTGAGATTAGGGTAGAGGATGAAGAAAGGTTTCAAATGAGGTGGAGATGTCAAGGTTTGGCCGGGCTCCGCCGCCTCCGGCGAGGCGGAGCGATTTCCGGTGAAGGTTGATTTGAGAGAGGAAGTCGAGAGCGAAGAAAGATGGTCAGGGATCTGAATCGTCACTCACTTACCCTAATTTCCCTCTTCCATTTCATTTAATTAATTTTCCTTTAATTTTTTCTATAAAATCAGAATAAACACAATTGATCCAAAAAACCTGAAAACAAGTTGAATCAAAGTCTGAAATGCAATCCATGGGCCATACGAAAGTTTGGCTCCCCTTAAGCCCAATAGTACTCCATCACTTTTGGTGTAAAAAACGAGAACAATAAGGACCCCTTGGGCCTCATTCTGACCGGGCCTGTACACCCTAAGTATCATACCCGATAATTCATTTCCAACCCCCTGGTTATCCATGTTTTTTAGTTAGTTTTGTACTTAGTTTTTTCATCCTTTTGATAGAGTTTCAGGTGATAAGAATGATATAGAAAACAATAAAAATATTAGTTTTAGGATTAATAGATTTAGATTTTGCTTGAATTAGAATTCCTTTTTTCATGAAAAACCCATAAAAAATAGTAGTATTTTTAGTTAATTTTGTGATAGTACTTGAATTGCTTCTTTCATTCTTTTATACCATTTCCATGTTATCTTTTGTGTAATTATTTTGTGATTTTGTTACTTGTTTTTGGTCATATTTTTGGCCTATTTTGTTGATACCATTTTAACGCTCCTTTAGAATTTAGTCACCATAACTTTAGACATAAACAACAATAACAATTAGGCTTAGAGATTAGGCTAGTCCCCCACTTTTTCATTCCTTTTCTTTTACAACATAAAACATCTAATAAATGCTTGATTAAAATCCCATAAAAAATACAAAGAAAATACTTAAAACATTAATCAAAAAGTGAAAATCATTAAAAAGGGAATGGAAGCTTGGATCTCCCTTGCTTTAGGGAATCATTCGAGTGCTTGGATTTCCCTTGCTTTAGGGTTCCATTCGGGCGTAAGTTCCCAAATTCTAAAAGACACAAACCAAAGAGTAACTCGAGTTTCCCTTGCTTTAGGGATTTCCTCGAAACACTCAAACTCTCTCTTTCTCTCCTTTCTTAAGGGCATTGTTATCTCCGCTCTATTGCATCCTAGGCTGTCCCCTTATGCAAGAGCGCGAGCGTTAACTCCGCCCAACTAAAAAACACAAAAACAAACAGAAAATCTTGAGCCGAACTACGGCGCTCTGATTCCTGAAAAGGATACGTAGGCATCAAGTCGCGGGGCTTGAACGAGCACACTTGTAAATAATTCCTTCTTTTCCCCGTATTTCTTTTGCATTCATTCGCATGTAGACATAGTACACACCCTTTAGATAGAAACAAACATAGGTGGATACCATCGAGTACGATGGGCGCGAGGGGTACTAATACCTTCCCCTTGCGTAACCGACTCCCGTACCTAGATTCTCTGGTCGCAAGACCCTGTTCCTTCCCTTGTTAGGTTTTCTGATATTCCTTTCCCTTATGGGATAAATATATTGGTGGCGACTCTGTTCATTTTTCGCGAGCGTGCGACAAAGGGTTTCAGGGCAGGGTTTATAAAGAAGGGTAACAGACAGAATTTAATTAGATTAACATGATTAGGATTTGAAGGAAGGGGACTCGCCTTGTTGCCAAGTGCCTACGTACCTCCTTAGGGAGGATCAGAGTCTACGTAGTTCGGGGAGGGTTGTACGCCCTTAGAGTTGAATTTTAATTTGAGATGGTTTTTTAGAGGCTTTTTGAGTGGCCTACCGTAGTTTGATAATTTGTAATTTTTTAAACGGATTTGAGAAGTATTTTAAGGTTTGGGCGTACAACCCTGATTTTGTACTATTAACCGCAATGATCAATAGATTCGATCACCATAGTTAAAAGATTTGAAATTGTACCACTACCAATTTTAATCGATTGATTCGATTATCACTAATAATGAATTAAGGTATTTTTTAATAATTTATAGCTTAATTTGTATTGTTACCCCTCGCAATCGATTGATTCGATTAAAAAGAATAACACATTTGAAATTAGAAAAAGGAAAGGATTAATCATCACAACTAATAAGATAGTTGCAACCATTTAACCGAATATAATTTAATTTGTATTTTAATTAAAATTATTGTTGACCATAGCGATTAATCGGTTTAATCGGCACGAACAACAAATTAAAATTCTTAATATAATTATTATATATTTATTTTTATTTAAAAAATAATTATTACATAATTAATATATAAAAAAAAGATATTTCAATTAAAACAAAATAAATAATTAAGATTAATTAGGTTTTATTAGGGTTATGATTAGGTGTAGTTGTTAGTAAGGTATATAGTATAGGGCTAAATCCTGGGTGTTGGATCTACATGGGTGATTGGATTAAAGGCCCAGATCTGAGGGCACATGGTGTACGTCCAGGATGCAAGTGTACAGAACCAAGAAGCATGTCTGTTTAATAAAAATAATGTTGGAGGGAGGGTTCGAACCTGTGACCCTCCACTCCCATACGCGCCTTTCAACCAACCCAACCAGATGCCTCAATTGTTCAAGACACGCACCCATTGCTATAAAAAAACGTGAAGCAAGTAAAAGAGAACGCTTGCGCAATTTTGAATGGTCCAACCGGATGGGGACACATCATCATCTTCCCCACCAGACCTGGTTCTTTTCTGGACATTTAGCTACGATTTGGCTATGGGTTTGTATCGTAGCAACCGAAGCAAAAAAATAGCGAACAGCTCATATATGATCATAAATTTTTCGCGACCCTATCATCCTCTTCGTCCCAACCCCGTGAGTTTGATGATGCCCTTAATTAAACCTAATTTAACCCCTAAACGAAAACCCCAAAATCAAACCCTAAAACTTCAATTCGGCCTCCAATGGTGGAACCTATTTTAAACGCGTAAACTCCAAACAAATGACCCAGAAACAATCATAGCATCATACTCAAGCAGAATATATCATTAAAAACATGTAAGAATGCATGAATTGCTCTAATCGATCCAAGTTTCAGAACCACTTACTTTGACAAATTGGAGGATATTCTGGGGTTGTTGATGTAGAGCAGCGATCCAGACACGTTCCAAATCTCCTGAGGAAGCTTTTGGAACCTTTAAATCTCCCTGAAAGCCTCCAATTCTCTGAACCCGAATCCAAGTTTTGAGTGACTTTTGAAGTTCTTGCAAGTTCCCTTTTCTCCAGATTTTGCAACCCCTATTCGTGTGCACCAGGTCCCCTACTTATAGGGAATGAATTTAGGTTTAAAGAATAGCCTAAAATCTCACTTGAATCCAATCTTGCAATCTTGAGAATTTGATTTTATTTTTGATTCAAAACCTTCTATTTTGGCCAAAATTTTGTATCAATCTCTCCCATTTGATTATGCACGAAAATTACAATATATTTGGTCATTAATATTGATTGGAAACAATCAATATATCTCCCTTACCAAAATATTTGATTTTTATCTTAATTAAATCATTAAAATAAAATAAAAAATTAAATTAAATTAAATATCATGCTAAATTTCGTGGCAAGTGATTTTTGGGTATGCTAATGACTTGTGGACCAAGTTTGTATCATAAAACCATAGGCCCATTTGCAAAGTTTCTCAATTTGAACCTTCTTATTTCACATTTTGCCTCCAAAAATCAACCAACTTTGATCAAGCATATCTCACTCAATTTTTAAGCTATGAGGGAGTTCTAATACTTTTTGGAAACCTCAAGATGTCCTCTACAAGCCACTTTGGAATATATTTTTCATTTGGAGCTTTTATCTTGATCATATCCTCTTTGCAAAAAAACTGCTTTTGAAGGATGCTTGGAAATGACCTGTAATCTTTTGTACTATAACTCTCAAATGAAGCATTTCTAGCCCTGGCTTGTGAGAGACAAAGTTGTGGAGAACCCAATTTCCTTCAAAATAGGCTTTGAGTGGGGAATTTTTGATGTTCCATGTGAAAGTTATGCCCAGTCAAAGTTGGGTTGACTTTCTCCTAAAGAAACCCTAATTTGAACCTTTTTGCACTTGTTCATTTCTGAGTTTCTATTGATGGAACCATGATTAATCTTTGATCAAATGATGGATATACTTTAATTCACTTGATGTTGACCCACATTTGAGATCTTTAGATTATGCTTTGACTGTGATTGACTTTTAGGTCGAACCAATTGACTGTGGGTTATCTGGATCATTGGGTGAGTAAGGCTTTGGAGTTGAATCTTGAACTTTTCTATATGAGTACCTTAAAGCATGATAACCCATGGGGAGACTTCATTGGGCTTTACTTATCCCATTTTCTTAGGAGAATATCCAAACCCTAGTTTCACAGGGACCTTGTGTGAGAGGATTCCTCAATGCAACCCTTGAATATTGAATCATTGTGAATGAAGTGTGGAAGGTAAATTTTGGGGTATGACACGTTGGATCGTTGGGATCTTCAAAATAAGGTCTGAAGCTAAGGCTATTTGGGAAAATTTTCAGCTTTTGATTTTGATTAAAAGAGGCAAGGGTTAGAAGCTAAGGCTAGAAGGCTTCGGTCGGTAGAATTATAGAGTAATCTCCAATCCAAGGTAAGGGTGAGGTTCTGACTCTATAATGGGATTTATGATGAATTGTATGTGGGATTGGGTTTGTATAATCGCCTCTCTTTGTGGTTGTGTAAAATTGTTTTGGTGTGTGGTTGTTTGTGGTGGTTGTTTCTGATATTGCTAAAATTATTCTACTGTCAATGAATCTATTGTTGAAAATTGTTCTATGTTGATGTTGGTATAGTTGTTATGTTGTTGTAATAATACGTTGTTGATATTATGATGTTAATGATGTGATTATAATTATATTATCGTTATGATTATCCTGTTGATACGATGATGATGTTGTAGGCCTATGGCCAGTGTTGTAGTGACGATATAGGCTTATGTCTTTTTTGATGATGAATACCTCTAATAATTGGTAATAACAGTGATATAGGCATATGCCTCGTGATAAGATTTTTGTTGTGTTGTGTGTGATTGTTGCATTCATTGAGTCACATCCATTGCATAATCCATGCCTGGAAATTATGGCAAACACGATGGCTTGAAAATTATGGCAAACACGAAGGCCTGAAAATTATGGAAAACACGACGGCTTGAAAATGGCAAATGTTTAGGTTGACCTGAAAATGGCAAAAGTGACGATGACCTGAATGACAAATGTTTAAGTTGGGAGTTTTACTCCAAATGGTACCCCATGCATATGCATTGTTATGAGTCGCATTTCGAGTTGATTAATTATTGTTGATGATGTTGTTGTGATGATAGATAAGTGTTTCATTAAATTGATGATTTTGTTGTAATACGTTGTTGATGACATAGTGTGAAATTATGCTAACGATTTGTTGTGACAAGTATTGTTGGAAAGATGTGTAATGGTTATTATAACTATTATTATAACTGTTGTTGCTAATTGCTATTATAGCTATTGTTATACTTGTCGTTGCTATTTCTAAGTGGGAAAAAATATTCTAATTGGGGGAGAATTGTAACGCCTGATATTTAATTAATTTTCGAATTATTTCTGATTTAATTGTCGAAGTTGTGAAATGTTGATTTAAGTTGTCAAGTTGTTAGTTGATTAATTTAGTTGATTAAGTTGTAGATATAGTATTAGAAATAATATTAAATTAAATTTTTTAGGCTTTTAATTGTTAGAAGTAGTAATAGTAAGGGTGTAGAAATTAGGCCCAATAAGACAAATAGAATAATAGTATTATTATATTGTGTAGTTGAATAAAATTAGAAAATTAGAAGTAGCAGGAGGAGTTTTAGGTTTCTATCACAAAGAGGAAAAATGGTTTGGAGAAGAGATATGTAGGAGTTCAAAGAAGAGGCAAAGTTAGGTGCAATCAGAGAGTTAGAGAAACCGTCAATGTAAGGTAAGGGTGAGATTTCTCCATTATTATGGGTTTGTGTAATGATATATATATATATATATATATATATATATATATATGGGGACGACTCAGGTGAGAACACTTGGTTATTATGAGAAATGAGAACAATGAATCACGACCTTTAAATTTTGATTTTATTGATTTTAATGGACTGAATTGGTTTCTCTTTCTAGGTTGATTTAAAATAAATATTAAGGATCATAGAAAGAGAAAGCAATCCAGTCCATTAAAATCAACAAAATCAAAATTTAAAGGTCGTGATTCATTGTTCTCATTTCTCATAATAACCAAGTGTTCTCACCTGAGTCGTCCCCATATATATATATATATATATATATATATATATATATATATATATATATATATATATATATGGGGACGACTCAGGTGAGAACACTTGGTTATTATGAGAAATGAGAACAATGAATCACGACCTTTAAATTTTGATTTTATTGATTTTAATGGACTGAATTGGTTTCTCTTTCTAGGTTGATTTAAAATAAATATTAAGGATCATAGAAAGAGAAAGCAATCCAGTCCATTAAAATCAACAAAATCAAAATTTAAAGGTCGTGATTCATTGTTCTCATTTCTCATAATAACCAAGTGTTCTCACCTGAGTCGTCCCCATATATATATATATATATATATATATATATATATATATATATATATATATATATATATATATAGGGGACGACTCAGGTGAGAACACTTGGTTATTATGAGAAATGAGAACAATGAATCACGACCATTAAATTTTGATTTTGTTGATTTTAATGGACTTGATTGGTTTCTCTTTCTATGATCCTTAGTATTTATTTTAAATCAACCTAGAAAGAGAAACCAATCCAGTCTATTAAAATCAACAAAATCAAAATTTAATGGTCGTGATTCATTGTTCTCATTTCTCATAATTACCAAGTGTTCTCACTTGAGTCGTCCCCTATATATATATATATATATATATATATATATATATATATATATATATATATATATATATATATATATATATATATATATATATATATATATATATATATATATATTTTATATAATGGATAGCTACATGATTTAGAGATTTTGTTCTTCAATTTTTAGGTTTTTGACATGTTAGGTTTTGTTGAGAATCTATGAAATTGATGTTAGAAACATGTTTTGATGTTAGTAATTGGTACATTGGTGAAATTGAGAGGTAATTGAGAATCACAAATTATGATATATATATATATATATATATATATATACACTGTGTAATAATTTCGGTACTGTATCACCATGTTTTCGGTACTGTAGCAGATCTGTTTTGAAACTAATAACTATGTTTCCGGTTTAGAATATAAATATATATATATTATTAGAATGATGAATAATAATAATAATAGTTGCGTTGTAGTGCGGTACCTCTAGGTAAACTATCACGTTTCAACAGGTAGCACTGTAATGCACTGTGTCATCAAACTAAAAATAACCTGTTTTTTTTAAATAAGGGGCTTTATTGGAGAGAAAAAACAGTACAAAAAGAGAGGGGGGACTATACCAATACCCTCTCAATATCAATCAAATCTAAAGAATGGCAAACCAAGCCTATTCTTAACAAAATCAGCCCTTAGAAACAAAGGAATAGAGTCAAAATAAGTAGTATCTGAAAGAGTTAATCCTAAATTAGCAAGGGCGTCTGCACAACTGTTCCCTTCTCTATAAATGTGAGAGACTATGAAATTCCAATTAGAAACTAACTTTATACAGTTAAACCATCTATTTCTAATTTGTCACGGAACCTTAAAAGGATGCTTGAAGGCTTTAACCACCGCTGTCGAATCAGTTTCCAACCAAATATTATGCCAATTCTTCTCATAAGCGAACTCAATTGCTGTCATAGCACCCGAGAGTTCAGCAATGAGAGAATTCCCCACACCCAAAAAAGAAGCAAACGCTCCCAAAAAAACCCCATCATTGTTCCTAGCAATGCCACCAGAAGCCGACAAACCCGAGGTAGAAATAGAAGCGCCATCACAATTCAATTTAATGAAATTACTAGGGGGCTGCCAAATCACCTCCATAATATTAGGAGCTTTTGGAGGACGAATAGTCACCTTAAAGCTTTTAATAAGAACAAAATCCTGAATATCTAACTGGGGAGATGTAACCTTGATCTCAACTGTAGAAACAGAAGCCAAAATATAGGAGATGGAAGAATCAACATGAATTAAACAATCATTAAACTTCACCTGATTTCTAGCCAGCCAAATGGAGTTACGGAGATGGATAAAAGCCACTTTAAAGAGACTTTTAAGATGCTCGGACCCCGAAAAACCACAAAACCGCCAAACATCCGACCAACTTTGAATCACGGAATTGAGATTAAGCATATTCACCAACCAAGTCCAAAGTTTAGAAGCATAATCGCACTCGAAAAACAAATGAGAATCAGATTCCTCATCTTTTTTGCAAAAATGACATCGAGATGGAAAAGAGAACAACCTTTTCTTCCATTGCTCATTTGTTGGCAACTTGTTGTGAATCAAACGCCATACTAAAGAAGATTTGGACAGAGGAATCGAAAGTGACCAAATCCATCTCCACCACTCATTACAGAAACCTTTAACCCGTTTAAAATCATAAGCAAGCTTCAAAGACAAATCACCAGTAGTTGAGGAGCACCAAATTCTTTTATCTGGCCGAAAATCAATGGGAATGTGACATTTTTTGATCCTCTCTTGAATAGAAAACGGGATAGGGGTTACCGACTTAGAGAAATCCCAAATACCATTAATAAGAATTGAGCTGACTTTATGATCCTCTATCATTAGAGGGGCATCGACATCAAGAGCAAGCGGAGAACTGCACCAATTGTCATACCAAAGACTAATAGAATTTCTGTCACCGACACACCAAGAGGAACTATCCAAAACAGTAGGCATTTCATGTTTAACACTAGTCCAGATGGAGGAAAAGACGTGATGCTTTATGATATTGTTATTCCTAAAAATTCTTTTCCTAAGAAGAGCAGCCCAATCATCAGTGGAGGAAATGAGATCCCACGCAGGCTTCAAATTAGAAGCTTCGTTTATGGAGGTTAAAGATATAAGCCCAATACCACCTTCATCTAAAGGTTTACAAGTATGCTTCCAAGCTACTGTAATCACCTTACTTTTAGTAGTGTCTCCACTCCAAATAAATCTCTTCACCGCTCGCTCAATCTCCCGAATAAGCGATAAAGGCCAAGAATAAATGGACATACTATGAGTAAGCATACTTTGAATTGTGGACTTAACCAGCTCCACTCTACCTACAAAGGAAAGCAAAGAACCTTTCCAAGAAGCCAGCTTATTAATGACTTTTTCGATAATAGGCTGCAAGAAAACACTCTTAAGCTTGCCTTTGAAGATGGGTACACCAAGGTAATTGAAAGGAGTGGACCCTTTATTGAAGCCGGACATCCCTACTAGAATGTTCAGCCGGGACGATGACATGGAACCACCAAAAATGAAAGATTTGTTACAATTTACCACCTGTCCAGAAATAGCTGCATACTCTTGGAACAAGGAAATGAGACATTTGATGTTAGAAATTTTCCCTTTGCAAAAAATGAAGACATCGTCCGCATACAAAATGTGAGAAGGCACAACCAACTTTTTAGACCCAGATATAAGCTCTAGCTTTTTAGCATCAACCAGATGAGCAATCTTCCGACTTAAAACATCTTCTGCTATACAAAACAAAAGAGGAGATAGCGGATCACCTTGTCGGACGCCTCGCGTACAAGAGAAATAACCGTGCAACACACCATTAATATAGACTGACATATGAGCTGAATGGAGAATGCTACTAATCCACATGCAGAGCTTATTATTAAAACCAAAATTATGGAGCACCTTTAAAATAAATTGCCAATTTAGAATATCGAAGGCCTTTGATATGTCCACCTTCAACGCCAAATTACCGCACCAAACTTTCAATTCAATGTTAAGTTGCTAACATATAGTAATTTATTAGTATATAATAATAATAGTGATTTAGATTATTAATATAATATAATTATTATTATTTCTACAATTATTATTTTGTTAGATAATTTGATATATTTAGAATAAATTTGATTAGTTAGATATTTGTCGATAGAGTTGTCAATAGTTGTTAGAGATGCTAATAAAGTTGTCAGATTTGTTTTGAGTTATTAAGAGTCATACTTTTAATTGTTTTGCGTAAATCTGACACATTTAGAATTGTCAGTGTATGATGTCGGTGTTTGTATTTTCATTGAAACAGTAGCGCGAGAATTTTAGGCATTGTTTGGCATAGAAATTAATGGAATTGTGATAAATCTAGGAACTATAGGGAATAGCTATTGATGTTCTGTTTGTGGTATATCATACCTAATGAAATTGAAATGAAACATAAAGTAGAATAATAGTAACCTATACTAGTTATAAAGAGTATAAATACAAATGACATATCCATTCCCTTACTCTAGCGAGAAAGATAAGTGTTATATATATGGCTTAAATGCACTTTTGGTCCCTGTAAGTTAGCTAGTTTTTTATTTTCGTTCCTGTAAGTTTTTTTAGTTAGAGTCCTTATATCTTACTTTTTGCTTGCAGTTTAGTCCATAAAGCCAAAACCCGCATGAAAATCTGCAGTTTCCTGCGGATTTTCCTGCAAATTTTCCTGTGGATTTTGATTTTAGGGACTAAAACGAACGCGGAAGTGAAATATAGGGACTCAAACCCAGAAGAAAATTTACAGAGACGAAAATAAAAAACACACTAACTTAGAGGGACCAAAAGTGTATTTAAACCTATATATATTTTCCTACTATAGTGAAATTGGTAAGTGCTAATATAGGTTCTTCTAGTTCGTGTAGCATAGTTAATAAGAGTTACTATGTTCCAATTTAATTATAGAAACTCATTTAGTTATTAATTAAATATTGAGTTTAATTATTGATGATTGATTAATTACTCTATATTTATAGGTAATGTGTATTTTGCAAATTGAGGCTGGACTGTGTTGATACGTTGTTGTTTAAATGCTTCTATTTATTAGCAAGACTAAGTTGTAGGCTTGTGACCAGTGCTGAATTATTATTGAGTTGCTGTTGAATTGTCGGCGTTGTTGTGTCGTCGTTGTTGTAGTTGTTGTCGCATTCATAATGTTGTCGCATACATAACATCAAAGTTGGGAGCTTATGCTTTGTAAGTTGGCCTAGATTGGCAAAAATCGAAGTTGAAGGCTTATGCCTTGTTGATGCCTCTATTAATTGGAAAATATTAAGTTGGGAGTTTTATTATGTTGGTACCACATCCATGTGCATCATAACGAGTCGCATTTTGTGTTGCATATTTGAATTGTTGTTATATATTATAAAGATGTATGCATTGTTGAATTGCGATGATGGATGTTGTTTGAAAGTTGTTGAAGTGGTGATTTTAAATAATGTAATCCTAATATATTGTTATATGATTCGGTATCTCACCCCTTCTGTTTGAATGTTACCCCTATGTTGGTAACATGCAAGTAATCCGGAGTAAAGGCTGCTTACCTTCATTAGTTCGAGTCAAGTGTTGGTCGCTCTAATACGTAACAATCGGGGGGATGAACACGTGTTTTCTTTATTGTTGGTTTTATTATGTTGCTGAATTTTTATGTTGTTTTCATTAAAGACTTGATGTCTTAAATTCATTTTGAGTTGGACAAGATGTTATGGTATTTTCAGTTGAATTTATGAATCTGCTCCGTAGTAATGAAAGTTGTTTTATTTTTAAAGACTAAACAGGTTGTTATTGATTCATCCGAAATTATGTGTTATGTATTTGAATTACAGGTGATTGAATGTCGTTGTTTTTAAGTTGAAAGTGTAGCATCCCATGTTATGTTGGAAATTTTGTAACTCTATTTTTATAATATTCGTGGGGTAGATGTGGGATGTTACATTACTACTGGTAACACTGTGAAGATAAATGTTGAAAGACCATGTCCATCCATCCAATCTAGGTTTGGCTCATTTTATTTTTGTTTTGATGGTTGTAAGAAATATTTTATAAATGGATGTAGACCGTTTGTGGGGTTGATGGTCATCACATAAGTATGGTGGGAAACTACTAATTATAGTGGGTAGGGATCCCAATGATCAATACTTCCCTTTGGCATTTGGTATGGTTAAAACTAAAACAAAAGAGAGTTGGAGATGGTTCATACAACTTTTGATGGAAGATATTGGACAAGAGAGAAGATATGTGTTTATCTCTTATTAAGAAAAGGTATGGCATTAACATCAAGTATTCTATTCATTGCATTTAATATATGTGTTGGTGCTATACTTATTGATTGCACTAAATATCTTCTGTTTTAGGGACTAGTGGTTGTGTTTGAGGAAATATTTGACAGAATTGAGCATAGACGGTGTCTTAGACACTTTTATGCTAATTTCAAGAAAAGGTTAGGTGGTGGAACCCTTATAAGGGATTTGATGACGAGAGCTGCTAAGGCCACATACTATCAAGGATGGGTCCAAAAGATGGATGAATTGAAGAAGGTTGATATGAATGCTTGGACTTGGTTAATGGTTGTTCCTACCAAATATTGGTGTAAGTAAGCCTTTAGTTTTTATCCTAAATGTGATGTATTGATGAATAATATTTGCTACAATTTTAGTTGTTAGAGACAAACTTATTCTTACTGTGTGTTTATTTATTGATATGCATCTTATCTGAATTTGGTCTTTGGCTAATTGAGTTTATATATTGAATGTGTAAAGAAAACCTAAAGCTGAGAAAAAGCCAACAGATGTAGAGACTCAAAAACCAACTGTCATGCCAACTATGGAGCCTACTGATGTAGATACTCAGCCCCTAACTTCCATGTCAACTATGGAGCCAACTAATGTAGAGACTCAACCCCCAACTTCCATCCCAACTCAAAACAATCATACTATCGAGCAAGTGCAGCCTGCTATGCCAGCTATGGATCAATCTGGTATGTCTGTTATGGTGCAAAGTCAAACTGAATCTTGTGTTGTAGACACAAGTCAACCACAAGCCAAAAAAAGAAAGAAAGAAAAGAAATCAGTCTCTACAAGAAGGAAGAGTGAAAAAGTAAAGTTGAGATGGTTTAAAAAACTAATTATAGGCCCAGGATCAAGTGACCAACCAATCACATTATCGGAACCGGAAGAAAGATCAAGTGCTCAAGATTCTAAGCTTGGAGTGTCAATTTAGTCTTTGAAATCTTAGAAGAAGAAGAAATGAATGATATATATATATATATATATATATATATATATATATATATATATATATATATATATATATATATATATATATATTTATCATGATTGCTCTATTAAGTGTTTATGCTATTTAAAAAGTTTACTTACATTTATAATTTATAATTAATTATTATTATTTATGATTTTAATAACATTTAATTTGAGATATTTGTTCAATTATGTCTCTATCTATCTCTATGACTATATCTTAATCTAATCATACAATTATTTTTCATTTTTATTTATATAAACATTAAAATAGATTTATTGGTAGAAATTTTATAAGAATGATGCAATTTTTAATACAAAATAATAATTTATATCATATTATTTTATAACAATGATGTATTTTCAGTAATGTAATATCAATTTATTGTAGTATGATTTACATTATTAAAAATATAAATCATAAAATATATTACTAAATATGTAGTCTGAATTATTAATTATTTATAGATTCCAAGAAGAGTATTACTAAAATCTTTAAAGTTACTCTACCATTACAAAATAAAATAATCAGTTCTTTCCAATAACTTTCTTGATAGTTTTATTTTTCATCCTCCACCTGAGCTATTTTTAAATATATTTTAAATTGAAATTTATAATATATATACCTTTTATACTAGAAAAAAAGTAAAGGTATATGATTTTGCATTCTCATTTTTGTCAATATGCATTAATCAAAACCGTTAAAATGCTAATTTCTCATGTAAAATTGCTTTATTTTTTAATAACTTAAAAATACAAAAGAGATTAAAATCAAAATAAAATTTTTAATCTGAAAATATATAGAGAGATTAAAATCAAAATATAAAAGGAATGCAAACGTGAATGCAGACTATAAAAGGAGAACAAATAGATACAGAGTGTCCGTTTGAGTTAGTATATATGATATTTGTTACACTTGGAATAATTTAATACGAAGCATTAATTTTTTAGTTGGAATCAAACCTTAAGTATTTCAGAATAGAGCAATCGATACAAAGTTTTTATAATAGTCACAAATAAGTTTTTAGGGCAGTTGATAAATAAATTGTCACAAATTTTATTTATCTAAATATAAATAAAAAGCGCTTGAACCAAACTGTCATGATAATTATCATAATACGCGAAAAAAATTGACACAACTTACGTGTCGCAAAATATATAACACTTAGAATGCACTAATTAAGATTGACTCAGCTAATAATGAATTGATTAATACTAAAAATATAATATAAAAAAGTCAAAGTTTAATAAAAAATAATGACAAAATAATAAAATTTGTAAAGTAAGACAAAAAATAAAGAAAAACTGTTTTACGAGAAATTTATATAAATTTATTTGCTTTCTCATTTTTTCTAAATTGCTTAAAAAAATTTATAAAATAATAAAATACTTTAGAAATCAATTAAATGTGTAAGACTTATGTTATTCCTTAATAAACTAGAAGTATATTTTCTAGGTTAACATAATATATTACTAATGACATATGAATCTATATAAAGTATATTTATTATGTCAAAGTATTTTTAACCACAAACAAATTTTACTATTCTCAATTTTAGTTAACTATATTTAAAATTAATTTATATTATAATATTTTATTTTGGGTTATAATTTTAACTTTTCAAAACTAATTCTTTTCTCTCTTTTGTTTTTATTTTTATTTTCAATTATTTGAATAAGATAAATGAAAACGATTCACATAAAGATAAAAAGAAATATATGTGATAAAATTGAGAAGAATATGGAAAATGAGTGACCCTTAATAAATTAAATTTATCTTAAAATAAAATATAAAGATATAATTAATTATAATTTGAAATATTATAAGAAAAAAATAACTTACACATTTGATTTAATAGACTTCACATGACACATAAATTACCTTCAAGTTATTAAAAGGCGAAAGAAAAAACCTTACAGAAATACTGTCAAACGCTTTAAAATATTTCAAATACAACTTTGTTTTTCTATTTTTTCTTTTCTCCCTCTATTTATTTTTGTCCACATAGTAATATGGTTTATATAGTATCAGTCTACTTGGCATGATATATGCATGCCATACTAAAGATCACACCGGTTCAAATAGTTGTTTGAACACAACATTAATGTCCTCTCTGTATTTTGGTAGTGGTTGGGAGAGAGTGTTGTAAAAATCGTGATGTTAGCAGGAAAATGGCTAAAGATGGAAACTAACAAAGAAGGTTTTGGTTGACACTCAAAATACCTTTTCTCTCATTGTTTTGTTACTGTTTTAATTTCTACTCAAAATATTTTATCTTTGGTGTTATTTAAATTTTATTTAAAATGGTCAAAACAAAACAAGTATGGCTACCATACACTACATGTAACTCGGTGGTGGATTTCCGGGTTAGTAATGTTATCTCTAATCTCAACTGGAATCTCGGTGGCCTTAATCTTTCGGCCTTGATGCTGGACCGTATCCATCAGTGTGTCTTCCCGTTTGATTCGCGTCCGGATAAGCTTATTTGGCGGCACTTTTGTAACACCCGTATATTTTAATTTTAATTTAATTTGGAAATTGAATTTGTAAGTACAAGCTTACACTCATCAATGAGTTTTGATTCATGGCAAACATCATAAGTGAACAAATACAAAAGCACAAGTGTATGACTCAAAGAAAAGCAAGTTTTGACTACCTTTGCATCTGTTAGGTCGACCTAGATCATCATCAGGTCGACTCAAAATGAAGCAAAAACAGCATGCCTCTGCTAGGTCGACCTAGCTCACCATTAGGTCGACTCAAACTGAAGCAAAAACAGAATGCCTCTGTTAGGTCGACTCATTCACGCTCCCAAGACGACCTAAACTGAAGAAAAGTCTCAAGAATGGATTCTAACTGATTTTAGGTCGACCTAGACTCCCAACAGGTCGACCAAACTGGCAACAAATTCAAACTTGCTTAATATACTCCATTTAGGTCGACCTAATTAATGAAGTAGGTCAACCTATCTCCTTAAAAAGTGCCAAATTGAATGTTTGCTCAGCACCAACATACCAGCTCCTTATATATCATCTTATGTTAATTATTTTCCATTCAACACCAACAACTGAAAGATACACAAAGGCTTCTCATCTTCGATCTTCGTCATAACTCCAACACAACTACACATAATCATTTTTGCGTTGAGGGTTTGCGTTCAAGATCGATAACGTCCATGGAACGGAATTGAAGATTCCTAGTAGGTGAATATTTGTAGGGTTTTTGGTGAATAAAATCTGTGGATTTTGTCCTCCAAGATTGGTGAATTTTGGGGGTTTTTATCAAGAGACTTCATCAAAGATTCAGCTGGGTGTGAAGATTGAAGAACAAGGTTTCGATCAATTCAAAACACTGCAGAAAGGAAATCAAAGTGAAGCTCTTGGAAGATACTTGATCTGGCTCAAGATCAAGGGGAAAAAGATTCAAAGGATCAACATATTGGGTTTATCGTTATCGCTTTGTTATCTTCTTTGTATAAACTGTTTTCAAACATAATGAAAGACATCCCAATTCCCGTTTGGAATTGGGGGCAGATGTAGTCGTAGCGAGGACGATCGACGAACTGCCTGAACAAATATCGTGTTCTTATTGCTTTTATCTTTTCGTTTACATTTCGCTTTATTCTGGTTATAATTGCAAATTGATCAAAGGTTCAAGTGTTAAACTTGTGTGTTAAAATCTAACACAAACATCACAAGTCACCATACATTGAATCATAATCAATTTGGTTATTATCACCAAGTGTTTGATAGATTGCTTCAACTATTATTAAGTCATTGCAAACAAGTTAATCAAGCGAGTAGTTTAATCGATTTACATTAGCGTAACTATTTGATTCTCTAAGCGATCTCTTCATCAATAATCCTTAACTATTTTGTGGTTTTATCACATATCCGATTCTTTCAATAGAGGTTCGGAATAGACGCAAGTCGATCCCGATATGCTTTCGCCTAAGTTTGAAATAATTCCGATAAATTCTGAGGCATCTATTCACCCCCCCTCTAGATCCTCAAGCCTACCATCTAACAAGTGGCATCAAGAGCTCTGGTTCATTCCGTGCTACATGAAACACTTATTGGAAAGATGGCTTCCGGACCTAAAGGGGCTCACAATAGAGCTCCAGTTTTCAACGGTGAAAACTATGGCTATTGTAAGGATTGTATGTGCGTTCATATCAATGCCATTGATAGGAACATCTGGACAGCAATTGTCAATGGTCCTTTTCAAATCACCATGACAAATGCAGCTGGTGCTGTTGTCCCTAAACCAGAAAATACTTGGGATGCTGAAGATGAAAAGAGATATGGATACGATTAGAAAGCGAGAAACATTCTAATATCAGCTCTAGGAGTTGATGAATACTATCGTGTTTCCCATTGTAGATCCGCTAAAGCTATGTGGGACACATTGCAAGTTGCCCATGAGGGAACGGATGATGTCAAACTAGCTAGAATCAATACGTTAACTCAAGAGTTCGAACTCTTTCACATGGAAGATGGTGAATCCATCGAAAACATGCAAAAGAGATTCGTGCATCTTAAAAATCGTTTAAACTCTCTTGATAGACCTGTTTCCAATGCTATTGCTACTAACAAAATCTTAAGGTGTTTAAACAGGGAATGGCAACCCAAAGTTACAACCATAAAGGAAGCAAATGATCTAAATACTTAGACATCACCACTCTCTTTGGTAAACTTGAAGAACATGAGCAACATCTTAAATGCCTTGACATGCATGAGAAAAGGGCAAAGAAAGATAAGAACATGGAGAAAGAGGTAGAGAAGAAGTCAATAGCTCTAAAGGCTTCAAGCTCCAAGACCTCAAAGCAAGAGCAAGAAGATAGTGATACTAGTGATGAGGAAGACTCGGATGATGAGGAAATGGGACTGTTTGTGCGAAGGTACAACAAATACATAAAGAAAAATGGTGCAAAACACTCCGACAAAAGCTTGATCAACTATAGGAAGCAATTCAACAAGTACAAACAAGATGAGAATAACAAAGGAAAATCCAAAGGTCCTTGTTTCAATTGTCGTAAAGTTGGTCACTACAAACCGGAGTGTCCATACCTTAAGAAGGAGAAAGAGAAAAATCAAAGCAAAAGCAACAACAAGCCTAGAAGAGCCTACATAGCATGGGAAAGTGACTCATCTAGTGAGGATTCATCAAGTGATGAAGAAGAATCAGCAAACTTATGCCTTATGGCTCATCAACATAAGAAAAAGAAACGTGTAAGTCATCTTAAACCCGAACTTGTAGATAAGGTATCTCATTCTCAATTAAAATTAGCTTTTGAAGAACTGCATAGAGATGCAATTGAAGTTTTCAAACTTTTGGCCTCAAATAAGAATTTTTTCCATATCTTGAATCAAAAGTTGAGAAAACCGAAAAGGATATAGAAGCTTTAAAACAATCTATGCTAGATATTCAAAATGATAAAATTAAGGAAGATCCTACATCATGGTTTGGTTGTGAGACATGTCATATTCGGCAAAAAGAAGTAAGAGATCTAAAAGTCAAATTAGATAAGGCTCTACAACCAAAAGTGACTTTTGCGGTTGATCCAAATAAGTTCAAAAGATCGTATACTCCTTTATATAGTAAATACACTTTTGTGCCAAAAGAATCAACTAGCAAAACATCATACTCTCATCATATTACTTGTCACTATTGTTTCAAAAAGGGTCATACCATTGAAAAATGCAAATTTAGGAGGATTTTAGTTCCTAAAGGAGTATTTCAATGGTTGCCTAGGTGCAACAATTCGTTTGCTCACTACCAAGGTGTTGCACCCCATAATTTGCCCACTTATTTATTCCCAATTGGCTTTCATGTCACATTCATATGCATACCTCATGTAGGTCATTCATCTAATACATTCATCCATATCACAATTACTGTTCAAGAAAATTGGTAAAAAGAGGCTGAGGTTGAGGAAATTCTTGGTTAGGAAGAATCATATCAGAGGTCTTATTGAAGAGGATCATTTCCATTGGCATACTCCTAAAGTCAGGGTTTCATTCTCTCCGAGTCAAGGCTCTGGTTAAAAGATGCAAGCTTCAGATTCACCAGGATCGCCAAATTAGGGTTTTGACCAAAGTCAACCCTGTTGACCTTTTGGTCAAAATTTAATCAAGAGGTGATTTTGAGTATGAAATATGTTTGCCTTGAAGAAATATTCGTTGAAGCTTCTTTGGTTGAAAATTGATTAAGAATTAGATCGGAAACGGATTAATCGAGAAATTCGTCTGGAATCAGAAAAATCAGGAAAAGCTGACTTTTTGATCAAAGTCAAAGTCAACTGTCAAATATTGACTCGTGGTGAAAAATGGGTCAAAGAAAATCAAAGAAATAAATAAAATAAAGAAATATTCAAAGTTGCCAAAAATGGAAAGTTAGTTGAAATGGGAAATGGCCATAAATGGAAAGTTCTACACTTGGAAAAATATTTGGAGTTTTTGGAGTTGGTTGACCAGTCAACTTCATGGCTACTGAACACGTGTCAAGAGGATTTGTTTCAAGACAAGTTCAACATCAAAGTTGTTTATATCATGGAGACGAACAACTTTGTAGTTGGAAGTTCTTTCATAAGCATGGTTAGTGAGCTACAAAAGTGCAAAGTTTGAAGGTTCCAAGTTATCCAGGTCATCTTGCTGGGCATTTTTCTGGGCATAACGCAAGCATTATGTCGAACAGGTGGTGTACCGAATTGGGGGCTCATTTTTTAGGATTGAAAGCATGTTATAAATCCAAACCAGACATTAAGATATTCTCCTCCATGCCCTCTTTCAATGGATACCAAATTCATGGAATTTGGTTAAATGGTTAGCAAGTTACAATGCTCTAAAGTGAGTCACTTGAAATGGCATCTGGCTGGTATCATCAGGCAAGGCGCGCGTGACATGTGCTGCAACACCATACCAATTACCATCATCCAAGTTTCAAAGTGATTTTAACATAGTCATGGTCCTCATCTCAATAAACACCCAGCATCAATGTTTGTTTGCTCCACACCTTTTTCACAATAATACAAAGTTCAAGTAATTTGGTAGTTCATGCATAAGACTACATGTACACAAAGACCTCTACTCAAAAATTGTGGGATTGGCTAGCTAGGCACAGTTTCGCTACGGCATGCGCATGAAAATGCTACACCACATTACTTAGTCATACATGATCCTGTTACATGAAAGAAAAGAGAGAAAGTTTACTACAATTGCATTGTGCTTGTCCATTAAGCATGAGAAGAAGATAATCTATTCTATTCTACATCACCCACACCATAACACCACTATGTACCACACTCCTTGTTCAATATAAAACCAGAACCACACGCATTCATTTTTTTTTCACAGTTTCAAAGTCCTCTCATCACTCTTCTCTTCTCTCTCAACTTCCATTTGTAACAAACTTTTCCAATCACAACCACCATAACAAACTCCAACAAACTTCAATCACCACCTTCACTCTCCTTCAACCACCACTATAGCAACCTTCACCTTCATCATCTATAGAATCTCAGGCTTCATTCTCTTCTCACGGCAATCACCATCTTCATTCCTTCAATCTAGATCCATCCTCAAGAGTCCAAGTAGAGGACGAGTTTATTTCTCAGTGTTCAAATGCTACGGTTCTCTGTTCATCATTCATACCAAGATTAAAGGATTCCGCCATTGATACTCGCCTCTTAAAGCTGTAGTTTTTTTTGAAGATTTGTTGCAAGATTCGTCAACAGGTAAGCTTTGATCCCTCTCAGCATGATAGTAATGTGTATAAAGCGTGTGCATTTACTACTGCGTGATTTCGATGCAATTTGCGTTTGATTTTCTTGTATCTTCGATCTATGCTTCGGTTTGAGTTAAGCTATGATTATTTGGATGTTCGTATGGTACATTTAAACTCTGCATGGTGAGAGGATTGATATGGTGTGGAGATATCTTGTTTTCATGGAGTTTTAAGTATGTTAGGGTTTATGAACTTTGCTTCGGTTAGAGTATTAGAGGATCCTTTAAAAGAAACTAATGGTAGATTCGGATTTAGCACGGAAAAACGAGGCGAAAGGCGGTTGCTTTATGAATTTCTGTGCACGTTTTTGGTAGCTCCGGCGAAGGCAGCCCGGAGAAGACGGCCGGTGTAGCTTCCCGGCGCCTGTTCCCGTCGTTCTTTCATAATGCAAGTGTGTACGTGGCGGCTATCCATTGGCCCATGCAACACGTCCTTTTCTCTTTCTTGCTGTTTGTATTATTTGTTTTCCATAAGCTTTGATGAAGAGAACGTCACGTTGTCAACTTCTTATTGGCTGGGCGCTTCATTTTGTTTTAGTGACTTAAAGTTCCATTGACCCATTGATCCCAGGTCCACATGCATGTCACGTTAAGCCTGATATTTGGACCATAGAGTAAATAAAAATGTTGCATGCTGTATGTGAATAATAAATAAAACAATATAATGTTGTATAATAAAAAAGTGAAATGACAAATGAGTAATAAGTTGGCAATATGTGATTTGGGCCACGTTTTGACCTTGGGCTCAGCTCATTTTTTGTTTCTACACCTCCCAGTAATAGGCCCAGGCGCCTTGTAGTTAGAATTTAGTTCAATCAACATTTCTAATACACCCCTGGCTTAGGCAGATTTAGGCTTTTGTTTTAAAACTTGTCTTCTTTTAACTTTTGATTCATAAATCAGTTTTAGGTGAAATAAAAAAATCAATAAAAATACATTTTAGGTAGTTTTATGTGTGTAGATAATTTTAGTATTTTTTATAGATTTTTAAAAATTAGCTCACTATTTTTAATAAATCATTTCCTCACATGTGTTCATTTTACTTTTATGTTTAGTATGTTTTACAAAATAATTTGGTTAAATGCCTTAGGAGTAGAATTTAATTGTCATTTTTTGTGTGATATCAGTAGACTCCTATATCATGTTGTGTATAAAAAATAAAAGTTCAATTCCATGTTTTGATTAGATTTTCATTAGGTTTTTTCTACCCGATTAGTGTGTGTTTCTAAATGGTTAATCATGCGAATTTAGTCCATAATTTGATTTGCATTTGTGCGATAGCCTTAGTTTCTTTTTGTATATACTATTAGAAGTTTTTAAAGGTATTAAGACCTGAAATAGAATTTTAAATCATTTTTCTTCTATTTTACTTGAATTTTTCCTTTCATGTGTACATAATTGTTCAATCTAATATTTCTTTGTATATAATTTCACTTGATTGATATAGTGGTAGATTTTTATCTTAGTTAATTCCCTTTAGATTTTAGTTTAGATTTTAAATATGAATTAGAATAACAATTAGGCTAGAAAATAGGTTAGTCTCCCCTCTTTCATTCCTTTTTTTTCTTTCAACATTAAAACACTAATAAATAGAGATGCGAATCACACCTTACTAAAAGTGGGAGAGAAATGAGTGAGATTTATTCCCTATTCTGTTTCTCAATCACTTAGTGGGAGAGAAATGAGTGGGATTCATTCCCTAATCTGTTTCTCGATCACTATATAATGGGAGAGAAATGAGTGGGATTCATTCCCTAATCTGTTTCTCGATCATTATACATTTTTATGTGATTCAAATCGCAAAATAAATCCCCTTAAAAAATACCCAACCAAAAACACTTAAAACACTTAATAAAGGCTAAAATTAAAACAAAGTAATGAAGTGGTGCGGAACCT
Source organism: Vicia villosa (assembly GCF_029867415.1). NCBI lineage: Eukaryota > Viridiplantae > Streptophyta > Magnoliopsida > Fabales > Fabaceae > Vicia > Vicia villosa. Next base: position 125,338,016 of record NC_081182.1, on the reverse strand, counting down.
TGTATTGGGTTTTGTTCATCATATAGTTACATAAAAAACACAAACCCAATTTCTCTTCTCCTAAGAACAAGTTAAGTCCTTTCCAAAAGTAGGCGTGTAAGTCTCCAAAGGTCGAGCATCGTGGATTGTGACCTTAACCTCTGTTCAACTAAAAAACACAAAACAAATGGAAACTATGGAGCCGAACTACGGTCGCTCTGATTCCTAAAAGGGATACGTAGGCATTGGGTCGCGGGGCCTAAGCGAGCACACTTGTAAATAATTCCTTCTTTTCCCCGTATTTCTTTTGCATTCATTCGCATTTAGGTTTAGACATAGATACACCCTTTAGATAGAAACAAACATAGGTGGATACCATCGAGTACGATGGGCGTGAGGGGTGCTAGCACCTTCCCCTTGCGTAACCGACTCCCGTACCTAGATTCTCTGGTCGAAAGACCTTGTTCTTATTATGAGTTAGGTTTCCTGGTATTCCTTTCCCTTATGGGATAAATATATTGGTGGCGACTCTGATTCCATTTTTCGCGGTAGCGACAGCTGGACCCAATGAAGATTGGGGACCTTCAATTCTAAATTAATTTTGCAGGAAAAGTGTCTTGACATTGCCGAAAGGTTGTGGTTCCTGGATAGCGGATGTTCAAGACACATGACGGGAGACATATCACTTTTTGTTGAGTTTCACGCAAAGAAAAAGGGGTATGTCACCTATGGAGACAACAATCGGGGAGCTATACTTGGTAAGGGAAGTGTAGGTAACCCGTCTACCACAACTATAACTGATGTGTTACTAGTAGAAGGTCTTAAACATAATCTCTTAAGTATAAGTCAATTGTGCGACATTCTTTTCAAAGTAACTTTTACAAATTCTGGTTGCACAATAGAACATACTAAGAAAAGAGACATTATGTTTAATGGCATGAGAGTAAACAATATCTATATGCTGAAGTTGGACGAAGTATCTAAGTCAAGTGCCAAGTGTCTCATTGCTTTAGGTGAGGACTCATGGCTTTGGCATAGACGCCTTGCCCACATAAACTTTGACTTACTAAATAAGGTTGTCACAAAAGACTTAGTAATCGGTTTACCAAAACTAAAATTTTCAAAGGATCATCTATGTGATGCATGTCAAAAGGGGAAGCAAACAAAAACTTCTTTTAAATCCAAAAACGTGGTTTCAACGTCACGTCCCCTTGAGCTTCTTCACATGGACCTCTTTGGACCTTCAAGAACAAAAAGCTTAGGTGGAAACATCTATGGTTTTGTGATTGTTGATGATTACTCTAGATTTTGTTGGACAATCTTCCTACCTAGTAAGGATCAAACTTTTCCAGCTTTTACTCAATTTGCAAGGTTATGTCAAAACAAAATGAACTCTAAAATAGTTGCAATCCGTAGTGATCATGGTGGAGAATTTGAAAACTATCTTTTTGAAAAATATTGTGATAAACATGGAATTGAACATAACTTTTCAGCTCCTAGAACACCACAACAAAACGGAGTGGTTGAACGCAAAAATCGTGTTCTAGAGGAGTTGGCAAGAACAATGCTCAATGAAGGTAGTCTACCTAAATATTTCTGGGCTGATGCTATTAGCACCACATGTTATGTTTTGAATAGGATACTAATACGTCCTATACTAAACAAAACACCTTATGAACTATTAAAGGGTAGAAAACCTAATGTGTCACATCTCCACGTATTTGGTTGCAAATGTTTTGTGTTAAATAACGGTAAGGATAACCTTGGGAAATTCGTTGCTAAAGCTGACGAAGGCATATTTCTTGGTTACTCTCAATCTAGTAAAGCATATAGGATTTACAACAAAAGGTTGCTTATAGTAGAAGAGTCAGTTCATGTGTCCTTTGATGAATCTTATGCAAAATGTGTCGAGAAAGGTATATCTTTTGATAGTGCAGGCCCGTCTACTAAAGACATTGTCAAAGACAAGGAAGACGAAAATGAAAGTGTTGCAAAGGAGAATGCTAAGCAAGAGAAAAATGAGTCTCATGATAATGTTGAAAAAGAAAGCACCTCAAACAACGAAGAACTTCCTAAGGCCTGGACAAACGTAAAAGATCATCCAATCGATAACATAATAGGGGACATCTCAAAGGGCGTTACAACACGCTCCAAGATAAGTAACTTTTGTCATCATTTTGCTTTTGTTTCACAATTTGAGCCGAAAAACGCTAAGGACGCATTACTTGATGAGCATTGGCTAACGGCCATGCAAGAGGAATTAAACCAATTTAAATGGAACGATATTTGGGACCTTGTCCCTCATTCGGGAGCACATCAAGTAATCGGTACTAGATGGGTTTTTCGTAACAAACTTGATGAAAACGGAGTTATTACTAGAAACAATGCTAGATTAGTAGCTCAAGGCTACAACCAAGAGGAAGGTATTGATTATGAAGAGACGTACGCTCCTGTAGCACGTCTCGAGGCTATTCGTCTCTTACTTGCTTACGCTTGTTCAAAAGATTTTAAGCTCTTTCAAATGGATGTTAAAAGTGCCTTTCTAAATGGCTACATTAATGAAGAGGTGTATGTAGCTCAACCACCCGGTTTTGAAAATCACAAGTATCCTAACCATGTTTATAAGTTGAAACGCGCTCTATACGGTCTTAAACAAGCTCCTAGAGCTTGGTATGAACGTTTAAGCAAATTTCTACTTAGCCAAGGATACTTTAAGGGTAAAGTTGACACTACTCTCTTCATTAAAAGAAAAGATAAAGATATACTTTTGGTTCAAGTTTATGTAGATGATATTATATTTGGATCGACTAATGCAAAACTTGTCAAAGAATTTTCTAAGCTTATGCAGAGTGAATTTGAGATGAGCCTCATGGGAGAATTGAACTTCTTCCTTGGTCTACAAATTAAGCAACTTAATCAAGGAACTTTCGTTAGTCAAACCAAGTATTGCATGGAGTTGCTTAAGAGATTTGGAATGAGTGAGGCAAAGTAAATTGACACACCTATGGCAACAAATGGAAACCTAGACAAGGATGAAAAGAGTAAAGAAGTTGATGTAAAACTGTACCGAGGCATGATAGGTTCACTATTGTATCTCACAGCTTCAAGACCGGACATCATGTTTAGTGTATGCATGTGCGCAAGATACCAATCATGCCCAAAGGAATCACACCTAAAAGCTGTAAAAAGAATTCTACGATATCTCCGTGGAACCACTACATATGGCCTATGGTATCCTAAGGGAAATGAATGCTACTTAGTGGGATACTCCGACTCCGACTTTGCTAGATGCAAATCTGACAGAAAGAGTACCAGTGGAACATGTCATCTATTCTCAAATTCATTGATAAGTTGGCACAACAAGAAACAAGTATCGGTTGCATTATCTACAGCTGAGGCAGAATACGTAGCTGCCGGAAGCTGTTGTGCTCAGATATTATGGCTCAAGCAGCAACTCATTGACTTTGGTATTAAGCTTGATCGAATACCTATTATGTGCGACAACACAAGCGCCATCAACTTAAGCAAGAATCCTATACTACACTCACGAACCAAGCATATCGAAATAAGGCATCACTTCCTAAGAGATCATGTAGAAAAGGGAGAAGTAATATTTGAACATGTCGAGAGCAAGAAACAACTAGTTGATATCTTCACCAAACCTCTTGCAACAGAGCCGTTATTCAATATTCGAAGAGAATTACGGATATTGGATATCTCTAATTTGAGCTAAGCATGCTCCCTCTCTTGTTTATTTAATTATTTTTAACTCCATACTTTAATTATGTTCAAGCTAACACTTCTCTTAGCATGAAGGTAGTACGAAATCAATCAAGGTTCGTACTTCATTGACAACGATGACAAGATATCTGCAAGTTGAGAAGATGGTAACATGTTTGTTGTTCACTTCCAAAAATTTTATTGATGCTATGATATGCTATCAATTAACATGTTTATAGTGACTTCATGTATGCTTTTCCACATATCTCATTTACATGTATATGTTGTTCATCATTACTCATAATAGATCATGCTTAAGCATCCAAATGGTAAAATGAGCATACATCAAACATTCATGGGTCTATCCATTGCAATTTTAAGCATTTTAGACATTTTAGGTCGACCTCCTATGCATCTGAGTCGACCTATTGAAGCAATTTTCAAAATTTATAAAACAGCTTCTAGTTACGTCGACCTACTCATGTTTTAGGTCAACCTAATTCTGAAATTTTTCCTATTGCTTCTGCTAGGTCGACGCAGTCTTAATGTAGGTCGACCTACTGAGACATAAATGTCAAAAATTGGGCCTTTAGGTCGACCCGACCCACCCTTTTTCATACATAAGCATACATGTTTCATTCTCATTCATTTTCAAACACCTTGTGCTCGGCTAACCCTAATCCACCAAGACAAACTTCATACAATTCTCCTCAATTTCACTCAAATCATCTCAAATCATGGCACCAAAATCCAGAAAAGGGAAGGAAATTGCCTCCGGATCATCCTCTCAACCGGTAAGTGCTCTAGCTCTTGTTCATCCTGACTGTAGAGCCAATTTTGAAAGCTGGCAGATGAAAAGAAAAATCATCAAACAATATGTGTATAATCCTAAGGTAGCGGACCGTATGCATATACCCGAAGTTACTACTCTGATTAGGCATCAAAATGTCCATCCACTATTGGAATGTGACACTCCTTACTGTGAGAACACTGTGAGAGCGTTTTATGCGGGGTTACAAAAGGGGGAAGGGTGTTGTTTCAGATTCAAAATGGGTTCTCGATCACATGTGGTAGACAAAAGAGTTTGGGTCAGTATATTTGGTCTTACAATTGTAGGAGATGAACTCTGCATCGAAGACGGTGAAGTTCCGGCCAACTATGACCACTTGGCCTACATGAGATCAATTCTCAAAGACCCCTCCGTTATTGAAAAACCAAATGAAACAATAATAGCAGGGCACTTGAAAAGAGATCATAGGCTCTTGAATTGGATCATCTCAAGAATCATTCGACCACGAGCAGGCGGATACTCTCGAATTGAACGCAATGAAATTTTGTTAATGTATCTACTTCAAAATAGAACCCGTGTGAACTGGCCACACTTTCTCGCGGACAAATTCTATGAGGTAAAGCAGAAAACTACTGCTCTATGCTATGGATCAATTATTCAAACAATCGTGAATCATTTCGGTATGAAGCTTGATGAACTGCCTTACATTAGAGTCAAACAGCCTCAAGATTTCTCTCAAACAACCTTAACTCTCATGGGATATCACTGGGATCCTGATAGGCAAACCTACTATCTCATCCAAAAGGGAACCGGAAAAGTTATTTACAATTATGATGATCCTGCAGAATTTGGTCATATTGGTGGTAATGAAGAAGAAGAACATGATCATGACATGCCAAATGATGATCACCCAATGGAAGATGTTCCTCATGATACGGATTTAAATTGGCAATATGTTCCTCCTCAAGGAGAGGAAATCCCTTGGGGATATACAGCCCCACCTCAACCGGATCAATCCAACATCATTTCCATGTTAGAAAACATGCAGCTTCGCCAACAACAAAACTTTGAAGCACAACAGCTTCAATTTCAAAATATGCAACAGCTTCAAGAGGATCGTTATAATGCTCAACAACTCCAATATGAAAATCTTCATCGCTTGGCTCAAGAGCACAAAAATTATTTTGAGACCTTTGCTTCCAATATGATTGCAAGACTGAATCAATTTGAAGAAACAGCAAACACTCGGCACGCCAGTTTGAGCCAATGATTCAACATTCTCAACACATCCGTCTATGAACTGATGGAACAAGTTGAAGAGGATCGTCCTCAAGGGTTCCAAAGAGGAAGAGGAAGACGGGGCAGACGTTAGCGACCTTTGCATTAATTCATTTCATTGCATTCCATCTCATTTCTATTCTGTTTTTTTTCGTACTTAAGCTTGGTGTGTACCTTTAAATATGTTTGAATTCTATGCTCTATGTCCTTACTATCATGCTATGCAAGACTATGTGTTGGTTTATATTATTATGTTATTCTCGACTACTATTCTCCTGTTTTCTATCTTTTGATATTGTCAAAGGGGGAAATGAATTGAGAGTACGGGGGAGCTTAGTACGGGGGAGCTTACACATACAAGATATGCGTTAAGAGTACGGGGGAGCTTTCGTCATTCAATCAAATGTTTGCCACCATCAAAAAGGGGGAGTTTGTAAGTACAAGCTTACACTCATCAATGAGTTTTTGATTTATGGCAAACATCATAAGTGAACAATTACAAAAGCACAAGTGTATGACTCAAATAAAAGCAAGTTTTGGCTACCTTTGCATCTGTTAGGTCGACCTAGATCATCATCAGGTCGACTCAAAATGAAGCAAAAACAGCATGCCTCTGCTAGGTCGACCTAGCTCACCATTAGGTCGACTCAAACTGAAGCAAAAACAGAATGCCTCTGTTAGGTCGACTCATTCACGTTCCCAGGTCGACCTAAACTGAAGAAAAGTCTCAAGAATGGATTCTAACTGATTTTAGGTCGACCTAGACTCCCAATAGGTCGACCCAACTGGCAACAAATTCAAACTTTCTTGATATACTCCATTTAGGTCGACCTAATTAATGAAGTAGGTCAACCTATCTCCTCAAAAAGTGCCAAATTGAATGTTTGCTCAGCACCAACATACCAGCTCCTTATATATCATCTTATGTTAATTATTTTCCATTCAACACCAATAACTGAAAGATACACAAAGGCTTCTCATCTTCGATCTTCGTCACAAATCCAACACAACTACACACAATCATTTTTGCGTTGAGGGTTTGCGTTCAAGATCGATAACGTCCATGGAACGAAATTGAAGATTCCTAGTGGGTGAAGATTTGTGGGGTTTTTGGTGAATAAAATCTGTGGATTTTGTCCTCCAAGATTGGTGAATTTTGGGGGTTTTTATCAAGAGACTTCATCAAAGATTCAGCTGGGTGTGAAGATTGAAGAACAAGGTTTCGATCAATTCAAAACACTGCAGAAAGGAAATCAAAGTGAAGCTTTTGGAAGATACTTGATATGGCTCAAGATCAAGGGGAAGAAGATTCGAAGGATCAACATATTGGGTTTATCGTTATCGCTTTGTTATCTTCTTTGTATAAACTGTTTTCAAACATAATGAAAGACATCCCAATTCCCGTTTGGAATTGGGGGCAGATGTAGTCGTAACGAGGACGATCGACGAACTGCCTGAACAAATATCGTGTTCTTATTGCTTTTATCTTTTCGTTTACATTTCGCTTTATTCTGGTTACAATTGCAAATTGATCAAAGGTTCAAGTGTTAAACTTGTGTGTTAAAATCTAACACAAACATCACAAGTCTCCATACATTGAATCATGATCAATTTGGTTATTATCACCAAGTGTTTGATAGATTGCTTCAACTATTATCAAGTCATTGAAAACAAGTTAATCAAGCGAGTAGTTTAATCGATTTACATTAGCGTAACTATTTGATTCTCTAAGCGATCTCTTCATCAATAATCCTTAACTATTTTGTGGTTTTATCACATATCTGATTCTTTCACTAGAGGTTTGGAATAGACGCAAGTCGATCCCGATACGCTTTCGCCTAAGTTTGAAATAATTCCAAAAAATTCTGAGGCATCTATTCACCCCCCCTCTAGATCCTCAAGCCTAGCGTCTAACAAGTGGCATCAAGAGCTCTGGTTCATTCCGTGCTATGTGAAACACTTATTGGAAAGATGGCTTCCGGACCTAAAGGGGCTCACAATAGAGCTCCAGTTTTCAATGGTGAAAACTATGGCTATTGGAAGGATTGTATGTGCGTTCATATCAATGCCATTGATAGGAACATCTGGAGTGGAACGAGTAGAAAATCAGACTGGTGCGAATTGCAGGTGTTTGGAGAATACTAGTGTTTTGCATATGGAACAGAGTCATATGCGTATGGGATGAGGCCTTACGCGCATGAGGGACAATTCCCAGGGGCAATACGTGTATGATACGCAGCTGTCCCGTCCCAAAAGCTATCTTCTGTTGGAATGCGTACGGTACGCGTATGGGAAGGAGGCCATTCGCGTATGAGTGCGATGATACGCGTATGGGAAATCCTTAGTGGGAAATCAGTTCTGTTGATACGCGTATGGGGTGGCTGATACGCGTAAGAGATGTTTCACGGGCGATACGTGTATGGCTGTTGGGCGATACGCATATGGGCTAGGTCATACTCGTATGGCTGTTGTGTGCAGAATTTTGTTAGGAGTGAATTAATGGTAAATTCATATGTTAATATAAGTAATTTCTTGTATAAACTAATGCAAATTGTGATAGATCCATAGGTTTTTAGTAAGAATTGAACTGAATAAGTTTAAGTTCATGTGTAAAGCAAATCGAATCACTTGTGGGTACTATTGATGCAGGTTTGGAGCTGAAAAGGAGCTTTATAAGAACAAGAAGAGGAAAGGAATCTAGAAGTATCAAAGGCAAAGAAAAAAGACAAAGTTTGACAAGGGCGCGCCGCGGGAGTTCTAGCCGGCGCCGCGAAAAAGTCTCTGTTTTGTGCCGCGCCGCGCTCATCCGTTGCCGCGCCGCGGCCGTGACGTTAAAAGCCCAAAACTTATAAATAAAAGCCCTAGCTTCCAAGTAATGGGAGATCCTTTGTGAGCGAAATTAGGAGAGCATTCTGAGTTTGCAGTCAAGAACAACAATTGAAGGCCAATTCTTTACCAATCGAAGACATTCCATTGATGAAGATGAATCCCTCCATTAATTCTTGTGTGTTCTTCATGTCTATGGAGAGCTAAATTCCTCTTGTTGAGTTTAAGGTAGTAGTTAACCTATGAATATACAATGCCATTAATTATTTCCTATGAACAATTGTTTGAATTTATTATCAATAAGAAACCTTGTTTTTAATTTACACCATTGTTGAATCTTTGATCGAAAGAAAGGATTTTAACTTTTGCCCTAGGTTACTATATTGATTCAATCTCAATTTGCAGAGATGGAATTGTGATTGAGTTTTCATAATTATCGTTCCTTATTACTATTATCGCTATTGATATTTGGAGAGATCGAATCTCATACCGGTAAAAGTTTATCTAATTTGATTTGCAGACATGGAATCATATTTGAGGATAAGTGAAGATAGTAATTCAAATGATTGTTCAATTGTGAATTAATTGATAAGTTGTATAGGAATAGGTTGATGAACCCTAAAGCTCAACATACTTCCTTAATCGTTAACAAACGTTCATTATTTGCATTTAAATTATTGTTTAAATTTGATAGTATCATAATCATAAAACAAATCCAATTACTTTTTCTGACTCAAAATAATTAACTATAGAACGGCAGTAATATTAAACCAATCTCTGTGGATACGATATATTACCGAAAATATTTACCCACAAATACTTTCAACAAATTGGCGCCGTTGCCGGGGATTGGTGTCAATATTGCACGCATTGCAATAGTTTTTATTTTGAGTTTTTGTTACTATTTTATCGATTTGGTTGTTTCACGTGTTTGTTAGTTTTTGCAGATTTAGTGTATGCGCAGCAAAGTTTCTAACGATCAACTTCTTTTTGATCCCGAGATCGAGAGGACCGCTAGGGGAGGAACATAAACTACTATTTTTAGTTATTTACTCAATTTTAGATTTTTTTAAAGTTATTTACTTAATTTTAGATTTTTTTTTTGAGTTACTTAATTTTAGATTTTTAGTTTAGTTCCTTTATTTTAGATTTTTTTTGTTATTTAGTCCTTAATTTTAGAATTTTTGTTTAGTACTTAATTTTAGATTTTTTGTTTAGCTACTTAATTTTAGATTTTTTTGTTAGTTACTCTATTTTAGATTTTTTTTTTTGTTTAGCTCCTTTATTTTAGATTTTTTTGTTAGTTACTCTATTTTAGATTTTTTTTTTGTTTAGCTCCTTTATTTTAGATTTTTAGTTAATTACTTTATTTTAGATTTTGTTATTGCAATAGTCTTTTAATTTTGTTATGCTTAACTTTTAAACCGTAGGCCTGTTTTGAGTGCTGTTTTGAGTATGATGAAACTTATGATATAATCTTGTGTTAATGATGATTGAATTGTATTTAAATGATGCTAATATATATATATATATATATATATATATATATATATATATATATATATATATATATGTGAACATACTTAATGATGATGATGATGATGAAGATGATGATGACGGTGATGATGATGATATAAGTATGTTGTATATGTTGCATTCATTCATAATCATTTTTTGAGGGCCGAATCCTAAAGATGTGGGGATTTAGTGAAGGGCATAATTCCCATTGTGTGGAATTTGTGCTGGAAGGGCCGTATCTTAAAGATGTTGGATCGTTCGGTGGGTTATTCCCATTGATGATGTTTGGAACCACATGCATAGAGTCAGTTGCATTCATATGCATGATTTTTATAATATGACTGAATGTATTTCAATGTTATAATGTGATGATGTGTTGTTGAGTGATGATGAACCGTCTGGATATAATGAAATTGGGTGAATAGTATAACTATGATTGCATTATTGTTTATGATGCAATAATATTTGTTAATTGAGAATGAGACTCACCCTTACATTACATTTTTCAGATTGAGGACAACGGCTTTTCGGCTTGGTGAGGATTAGCTCATAAGTCATCGTTTAGTTTAGCGTCAGGTGTCATGCTTTGATATTGTAACACTGGGGAACACAATGTTTCGAGTTTAATTGGATAACTCTATTTTTGTTTTAATTAATTTTGTGGATTATAGCATCAATGATGTGATGTTACTTTTGATGATTTATTCCGTTGTGTCAATATGATATATTATGAATTATGAGTTGTGATGAAATGTTCCTTGGTGAATGCATGATATATACGTATGATGTTTTATTAAATATTGAATTGTGGCACCCTTGTTTTCATGTACTCTGAATAATTTATTTTAATTGTCACGGGGTTTAAAAGGGTGTTACAATAGTAGTATCAGAGCATAGTCGGTCGTTGTGACCAGAGTCTTGTGTCAGTTTTCCCTGTGTATGCGACTAGTACGAGTTAACTTGTCGATACTTTTGTTCTGACTAAATTTTTTGTGATTTAAGCAGAGCAATGGCTGGAAGAGGTGGAAGAAAAGATGGTGCAATTGTTGAGGATTTGGGAATCATTGTTGGTGTGCTTGGAGGGAATCCCAATAGAGCTGGCATTGGTACTAACAGGCAGTTGGGAGATTTTCAGAGGAACAACCCTCCGTTGTTCAAAGGCACTCATGACCCTGAAGGTGCTCAGAAGTGGCTGAAGGAGATCGAGAGGATTTTCAAAGTGATTGACTGTGATGAGAACTTGAAGGTGAGGTATGGTACTCACATGTTATCTGAGGAAGCTGACGACTGATGGATTGCTACCAAGACAAAACTGGATACTGATGGAATAGCAATCACTTGGGCTGTGTTTAAGAGGGAATTCCTGAGGAAATACTTTCCTGAGGATGTTCGAGGGAGGAAGGAGATTGAGTTTCTGGAGCTGAGGCAAGACAATATGACAGTTCCAGAGTATGCTTCCAAGTTTGTAGAATTGGCAAAATATTACACTCCTTACAACAATGATGAGGCTGGTGAATTTTTGAAATGCATCAAATTCGAGAATGGCCTCCGTGATGAAATCAAGTAGGGTATCGGATATCAGAGGATTTGACGGTTTGTTGATTTGGTTGACTGTAGCAAGATATTTGAAGAGGATAACATCAAGATGAAGTCATCTCACCCTCGCGAGTTGGTAGATAGAAAAGGTAAAAAGCATATTGATAGAGGAAAGCCATATGGTAGAGGTAAAGCTGTTAATGGGAAGAAGCCTGGTGGGGGAGACTCCAGTGCCCTTGTCAGATGCTACAACAGTAGCGAGATGGGACATCGTATGCATGAATGTAAGCTCGATCAGAAGAAGTGTTTCAAGTGTGATAAAGTGGGCCATATTGTATCTGATTGTAAGAAGAAGGTTGTGACTTGCTACAACTGCGGTGAAGAGGGTCACATTAGCCCACATTGTACTAAACCAAAGAAGAACCAATCGGGAGGAAAGGTTTTTGATTTGACAGGGTCAGAGACTACTCCAGAGGATAGATTGATTAAAGGTATGTGTTTCATTCATGGCACACCTTTAGTTGCGATTATTGATACTGGAGCAACTCACTCTTTTATTTCTTTGGATTGCGCTAAGAGACTGAATTTAGAAATATCTGACATAAATGGAAGTATGGTTATTGACACTCCTGCGTCGGGTTCAGTGAAAACTTCGTCTGCTTGTTTGAATTGTTCAGTCGATATTTTTGGTAGAGAATTTGGAATGGACTTAGTGTGTCTTCCATTGAAACAACTTGATGTAATCCTGGGAATGAACTGGTTGAAATTCAACCGTGTTCACATCAACTGTTTTTCGAAGACAGTGTTGTTTCCTAAAGCTGTTAGTGTTGATGATCTGAACATGACAGCTAGACAAGTGAATGAGACCATTGAAGACGGTGCAACCGTATTTATGTTGTTTGTGACTTTCCAAAAAAAATTCTAGAAGATATGAACGAGTTACCGCCGGAAAGAGAAGTAGAATTTGCTATTGAATTGGTTCCGGGAACTAGTCCAGTGTCGATGACACCGTATCGTATGTCACCATATGAGTTGGCTGAACTGAAGAAACAATTGGAAGAATTGCTTGAAAAGAAATTCATTCGTCCGAGTGTTTCTCCATGGGGTGCGCCAGTATTGTTGGTAAAAAAGAAAGAAGGCTCTATGAGACTGTGTGTAGATTACCGACAATTAAACAAGGTTACTACATTTAGAACGAGGTATAGTCATTACAAATATTCGGTAATGCCGTTTGGAGTTACGAATGCACCCGGTGTTTTTATGGAGTATATGAATAGAATCTTCCATCCCTATCTTGATAAGTTCATAGTAGTATTTATCGATGATTTTATGATATACTCTAAGAACGAAGAAGAGCATGCGGAACATCTCAGAATTGTGTTAGAGCTGTTGAAAGAAAAGCAACTTTTCGCCGAATTATCAAAGTGTGAGTTTTGGTTGGATGAAGTTAGTTTTCTTGGACACGTGATTTCTAAGAATGGTATTGCTGTTGATCCTCCGAAGATATAAGAGGTATCTCAATGGGAAGCTCTGAAATCAGTTTCGGAAATTCGTAGTTTTCTTGGTCTTGCAGATTACTACAGGAAGTTTATAGAAGGATTTTCAAAGTTAGCATTATCGTTAACGAAATTGACCAGGAAGGGTCAAGCTTATATTTGGGATTCGAAATGTGAAGAAGGATTCCAGGAGTTAAAGAAGAGGTTGACTAGTGCTCCTATCTTGATTTTGCCGAATTCGACATAATCATTTGTGGTATATTGTGACGCATCACTGATGGGTTTGGGTGGTGTATTAATGCAGAATCAACAAGTGGTCGCATATACATCGAGACAACTCAAAGTACATGAGAGGAATTATCTGACTCACGACCTAGAGTTGGCAGCTATGGTTTTTGTTTTGAAGTTATGGCAACATTATTTGTATGGTTCGAGGTTCGAAGTGTTTAGTGATCATAAGAGCCTGAAGTATCTCTTCGATCAGAAAGAGCTTAATATGAGGCAGAAAAGGTGGCTAGAATTCCTTAAAGACTATGATTTTAGTTTGAATTACCATCTTGGTAAGGCAAACGTGGTTGCTGATGCATTGAGTAGGGAGACCTTGCATATGTCTATGCTAATGGTGAAAGAGTTGGATTTGATTGAACAGTTTAGAGATTTGAGTTTAGTATGTGAAGGCACTCCTAATAGTGTTAAATTGGGTATGCTAAAGCTGACTAGCAGTATTCTTGAAGAGATCAGAGAGGGTCAGAAAGTTGATTTTGAATTGATCGATAAGTTGACTTTGATTAACCAAGGTAAAGGCGATGAATTCAGAGTTGACGAGAATGATATATTAAAGTTCGGTGATATAGTTTGTGTTCCTAATGTTGCTGAACTCCAAAAGAATATTTTGGAAGAAGGACACCGTAGTGGATTGAGCATTCATCCTGGTGCTACCAAGATGTATCATGACTTGAAAAAGTTGTCGTGGTGGTCTGGAATGAAGAAGGAGATTGCAGAGTTTTTTTATTCTTGTTTGACATGTCAGAAGTCAAAAATCGAACATCAAAAGCCATATGGGTTTATGCAACCTCTGTTTATTCCTGAATGGAAGTGGGATAACATATCAACAAATTTCGTTTCTGGTTTGTCGAGAACGGTTAAGAATTGTGAGGCTATCTGGGTTGGTGTGGACAGGCTGACGAAGTCTGCACATTTTATACCGGTAAGAATGGATTATCCGATGGAGAAATTGGCTCAATTATATATATTGAAAAGATAGTTAGTCTACATGGTATTCCTTGGAGTATCGTGTCTGACAGAGATCCGAGATTTACGTCTAAGTTCTAGGAAGGTTTACAGAGAGCTTTGGGTACTAAACTGAGGTTGAGTTTTACTTATCATCCGCAGACTGATGGACAGACTGAAAGGACGATTCAATCGTTAGAGGATTTGTTACGTGCTTGTGTGCTAGAAAAAGGAGGTGGTTAGGATAGTTATCTGCCTTTGGTTGAGTTTAACTACAACAATAGCTATCATTCGAGTATTGGCATGGCTCCGTTTGAAGCTTTGTATGGTTGTAATACGGTGGGGGAACTGACTTTTTTAAATGTGCAGATCGCAAGAGTCGCCACCGACTTTTATTTTATCCAATATATAGAAAGGCTAAAAGAACAGAAAAAAACCTTTTTTTAAAAGATTTTAAGTTTTGGGGGTAGGTTATACAAAGGGAAGGTGTAAGCACCCTTTGTATCCATGGTTATCCATGGGCTCTTAATTGCTTAGCTCACTTTTTGTTTTCAAAATGTTTGAAGTGTAGTGTGTGAATAGTAAAATTTTGTTAAGGACTTTAGCTTGTAAATAAGCGTAGCCTTGTTTTTGAAAGTATTTTGAAAATGAGTGGGAAAAAGAGTTTCGAATTTGAAAAGAGTAAGCAATCAGGAGCACCTACCCTAAGTTAGAAAATTTGTTCTTTTAGCTTTTCGGTTTGAAAAGGCTATCCATACCATAAGAGGGTAGGAAGTTTTTTCATTGGATGTAAAGGGTCATCGAGAAAGTATCGTTCGCCATAAAACTGTCCCTACCATATAGAGGGTAGGTAGTCTTTAGGGAAGGATAGAATAGTCATTAATCTTTTTTAGGCAGCAGGCGAGGATACCTTAGCAATGGGACAATCATCTTATTTTCGAGGCAACATCGTGGGACAAGATCATTTGATGATGAACTGAGAGTAACATTTGTTTTGCTTAGGTATCCTCGGAATCGAGGGACTTGACTATTTCAAAATCATAATTAAAAGGCAACATGCAACCAGAGAGGTTACCCCAAAGGTGTGTGTGTGGCACAATCACGTGGTTAAATTCAAACATATTATCTTGTAAGTTAGTTATTCTAAGTTAATTCAAGGCTTGCACTCCCTAGGGTTACTAACCATAGCAGAAAAATAAACAGAAATAAAGATCCCACGCTATTACAATAAACACCTGTAGGGCAGAAAAATAAAGGGCAGGAACATAAAATCCTAAATCTATTACAATAAACACCTGCAAAGGAATAGAGGCAAAATAATAGAAACCCTAAGCGATTACAAGGCTTCGGGGCAGATACAAAAATTAAGCAAATGCATAAAACGTAATAAAAGGCAAACCCCAAATGGGGAAACAAGTTAACCAGGATAATAGAATAAATAAAGGCAAAGCAAAAAGTAAAATGAAAATAAATGGCAAGTAAACAAGATTAAAAAAGGGAAAAGGTTTTGAAAATAAAAGGGTGAACCCTGATTTTTAAGAAAAGATTTAAATGAAATAAGATAAATAAATTAAAAATAAAAAGGAAAGGTTTTTGAAAATGTCAGGGTAAACCCTGATTTTTTCTAGGGAATGAGGTTTTATGAAAAACGACACTAAGTTAATGGATGACACCTACTTAAGACACCTATGGCTAGTAGTGTTTTAAATTAATCGGGCTAACAAACCCTAAAAATTAATTATTGGTTTTTTAACCTAATTAATTTTAAAATCGGCTAATCCTGATTAAATTAATTTTATGAACCCTAAATTAATTTTAAATTAACCTAAATTAATTAATCCTAATTTAAACTAAATTAACCTAATTTTTAATTAATTAAATCTAAAACTAACTAATTTATTACTAATTAAAATAATTTAAATTTAAAATAAAACTATTTGAATTAACCAAAAAAACAAATTTTGATTTTATAAAAAGATTTTTAGTTGTATATAAAAAAAGAAAGTTTTTAAAAAAGATTTTTAAAAAAGGTTTTAATAAAAGAAGAGAAAAGGAAATAATAAAAAAAAGGAATTACACAACAAAAAATAAAAATTCAAAACCTGGCGTGTGGATCCAGTGTGGTGCAGCTCTGCAAGTCCATGGTGTTCCTACGCGTAGCAGAGTGTTGGATCTGTTTGGAAGATGATCTGACGGCTGATGGTGCAAGGGTATACTGTATGCACATGGACGAAGGCACGCTGGATCCAGAGATTTTAAAAACCTGACGCGCGCGCAAAAAGGGCCAATGGGGAAGCGACACACATCGTCTTCTTCCTTCCTCCGTCGTCTAAACCCTGCAACAACCCTATAGCTACAAACAACCGTTGCTATAGGTTGTAGCGACGGCTTTCCAGCGTGGCCATAGCTCTTCGTCGTTGAAACCTGCAAATTACTACCAATACACAAAAACAAATAGCCCAGATCATATGTAAACTACCTCATGAGTCCATTAATCCTATCAATTGGACCTGAAATTGCCCCTAACCGAAAATCCCTCTTTTGAGAACTTTGAACCCTAACAATGGAGAACGACTATATTAACCAAAACTCAAATTAAAGCAATCAAACACGTTCTAAACATAATGAATAACAAGAATATGCAATCAAAATCAATTAATGATGCGTGAATTGAAGAAATCGAATTTGGATATGGTGAAGCAAACTGTGACTTATAGGATGCGTTTCTTGATGCCTCAGGCCTCGATTGTGATTGGAAAACGATCAGGAGTATTTCAGGAACGAGTCTGAATCTTCAAAAGTCTTTGAATCAACCCCAAGCTCCAAGAATGAGTTTTATTTTTTTCTTCAATTTGTGGGAGCTCGGTTAAGGTTCTTAGAACCTGTGAATCCCCCTCTTGCATATGGAATTGTTGGACTTATATAATGGAACAATTTAGGTTACCAAAAACTGAATGAATCTTGTTAAATCTTTGAATTGGAATTTGGAGAAAATTGATTTATGGAACTTTCTAAATTGGCCAATATTTCATCCAATCTTTTCCAATTCAATTATGCACGAAATTTGATTGGCATTGAGGGATAAATGGTGATTATATTTGATACTTATGAGATCTCTAACAAATATTTGATTTTTACTTGATTTACATAAATTAAAATCACTTTTAAATGATTAAAAATTCATATAAAATCAAATAAATATTAAAAAATTCGTGGCAATTAGATTTGAGGCCTTGGATAACTTGAGGATCAAGCTTGGTCCAAAAGAGATTGGGTCCCTTTGCAAAGAAATCCATTTTGAACCACTTTTACTTCACATTTCTCTTTCAAAATTGTCCAACTTTGACAAGGCATATCTCCCTCAATTTTTAAGATATTGAAGATTTATAGGACTTTTTGGAAATCTCAAGATGTCCTCTACAATCCAATTTGGAACCTTGTTTCCGTTTGAAGATTTTATCTTGATGATATGAGCTTTGACAAAAAACTGCTTTTAGCTGACTTTCAAAAAGGACCTATAATCTTTTGATCCATATCTCTCAAATGAAGCATTTTTAGCCTTGGCATGTGAGAGACAAAGTTGTAGATAATTCAATTTCATTCAAAATGAGCTTTAGATGGGAAATTTATGATGTTCCATGTGAAAGTTATGGCTGGTCAAAGTTTAGTTGACTTTTAGGTCAAAAACCCTAATTTAGAAACTTTGAGTTTTGTTGATTTCCGAACTTTCCTTGATGAATCATGATCAATCCCTGATAAAATGATGAGTGATACTTCAAAATGAGGATGTTGACCAAAAATCAAGAATTTTGACTGTACTTTGACTACAGTTGACTTTTAGGTCAAACTAGTCGACTATTGATTATATGAGCGCTTGATTGAGCAATCTTTGGAATTGAAGCTTGAATTTTGTCATAGGGATAGTTTGAGACATCATAAGTCATATGAAACCCAATGGAGACTTTGATTCATCAATTTTCTTAAAGGAATGCAAAACCCTAGTTCAAGAGGCCTTTGATTAGGAGAGTGAGCCTTAGATTTTCAAGTGATCTTGAGTATAAAATATGATGGGCAAATTTTGGGATATGACAATGGTAGAAGATGTATAACACCGTTGTGTTGGTACGAATCTGGTGAGAGTGTTGTGATCGGGCCAGAAATTGTACAACAAACTACAGAAAAAATTAAGACGATTCAAGAGAAGATGAAAGCTTCTCAAAGTCGTCAGAAGAGTTATCACGACAAGAGGAGGAAAACACTTGAGTTTCAAGAGGAATATCATGTGTTTATGAGAGTTACTCCTATGACAGGTATTTGTCAGGCGTTGAAGTCAAAGAAGTTGACACCGTGTTTCATTGGTCCGTTCCAAATTTCTGAAAGAGTAGGAGAAGGGGCCTATCGTATTGCGTTGCTGCCGATTCTTGAAAATTTGCATGATGTATTTCATGTGTCTCAGTTGAGGAAATACATTGCTAATCCGTCTCATGTGATCCAAGTAGATGATGTACAAGTGAAAGACAACTTGATGGTTAAGGCTTTACCTGGGAGAATTGAAGATCAGAAGCTGAAGCAATTACATGGCAAAGAGATAGCTTTGGTTAGAGTGGCTTGGGGAGGACCGGCTAATGGAAACATTACCTGGGAGCTAGAGAGCCAGATGAAAGACTCCTACCCGGAACTCTTTACTTGAGGTATGTTTTCGAGGACAAAAACTCTTTTAGTGGGGGAGAGTTGTAACACCTGTATATTTTAATTTTAATTTAATTTGGAAATTGAATTAATATTAGAATTATTTTGATTTATGGAAAATAAAGTTAGAAATAAAATGTTTAAGGCATTGCGCCAATGTATGATGTTAGCAAGAAAGGATGTGTGAGTTAGTAAAGCCTTTTAATAATTATAATATTATTTTTCATAAAACAAGAAGGAAGTTGGGAAAGAGGAAGAACGTGAAAGAACTGAAGGTTTTGGAACACGAAGAACGTGAAAGAGGAACAGAAGAGGAAGAGGACCAAATCAAGAACTTGGCTAAGGTAAGGGGGCTCTTCCAATTACCATCTCTTATCGTATTATGAATGATATGGCATGATTAGGGATATTGGTTGGGTCAATTTGATCATATGTCAGAGTTAGGTTTTGGGATAATTTTAATAGAAGTTGAATAATTGATGAATACCTCTGTGAATTCTATATAGAATTGTATGTTAATTGATGTTTGTGTTGTGGGTATTGTATCAATTGCTGTGTTGTGATTGTTCTTCCTAGAAAACCAAATCTGAACATATGAGTTCTAATTGATTGAGTAGAAAATGGGTCTTGGATGTATAAAACTAATATAGGGTAATAGACTATTGAAGTTGAATGAATCCTATGAGTTAATACACGTTAAAGTGTGGTGTTGGGACCCAAATTCGTAGACTGTTATGAGTGGAACGAGTGGAAAAACGGACTGGTGCGAACTGTAGGTGTTTGGAGAATACTAGTGTTTTGCATATGGGACAGATTCATACGCGTATGGGATGAGGCCATACGCGTATGAGGGACAATTCCCATGGGAAATACGTGTATGATACGTAGCTGTCCCGTCCCAAAAGCTATCTTCTGTTGGAATGTGTACGGTACACATATGGGAAGGAGGTCATACACGTATGAATGTATTGATACGCGTATGGGAAATCGTTAGTGGAAAATTAGTTCTGTTGATACGCGTATGGGGTGGTTGATACGCGTAAGAGATGTTTCATGGGTGATACGCGTATGGCTGTTGGGCGATACACGTATGGGCTAGGTCATACTCGTATGGCTGTTGTGTGCATAATTTTTCTGTTTGTAATTTTCTTCGAAAGTTCAATGATGCGTAACTTTTAAACCGTAGGCCTGTTTTGAGTGCCGTTTTGAGTATGATGAAACTTGTGATATAATCTTGTGTTAATGATGATTGAATTGTATTTAAATGATGCTAATATATTTATATATATATATATATGAACATACTTAATGATGATCATGATGAAGAAGATGATGATGATAATATAAGTATGTTGTATATGTTGCATTCATTCATAATCATTTGTTGAAGGTTGAATCCTAAAGATGTGGGGATTTAGTGACGGGCATAATTCCCATTGTGTGAAATTTGTGCTGGAAGGGCCGTAGCTTGAAGATGTTAGATCGTTCGGTGGGTTATTCCCATTGATGATGTTTGGTACCACATGCATAAAGTCAGTTGCATTCATATGCATGATTTTTATAATATGACTGAATGTATTTCAATGTTATAATGTGATGATGTGTTGTTGAGTGATGATGAACCGTCTGGATATAATGAAATTGGGTGAATAGTATAACTATGATTGTATTATTGTTTATGATGCAATAATATTTGTTAATTGAGAACGAGACTCACCCTTACATTACATTTTTCAGATTGAGGATAGCAGCTTTTCGGCTTTGTGAGGATTAGCTCATAAGTCATCGTTTAGTTAGGGTCAAGTGTCATTGTAATACGGTGGGAGAACTTACTTTTTAAAATGTTGCGGATAGCAAGAGTCGCCACCGACTTTTATTTTATCCAATTGGAAAGGCAAAAAAACAAGAAAGACCTTTGAAAGACTTTGAGTTCGGAGGGTAGGTTATACAAAGGGAAGGTGTAAGCTCCCTTTGTATCCATGGTTATCCATGGGCTCTTAATTGCTTAGTTCACTTGTTTGTTTGAAATGTTTGAAAAGGTGTAGTGTGTGATTAGAAAATATTTTTGAATAAGAACTTTAGCTTGTAAATAAGCATAGCCTTTTTGAATTGATTTGAAAAAGGGGTGTGAAAAGTAATTTGAGTTTGAATAGTGAGTAAGTAGTTAAAAGCACCTACCCTAAGTTTAATGTCTTTCTATTCTTTAAAATTTTCGTTTGAAAGGGCTATCCATACCATAAGAAGGGTAGATAGTCTTTTCATTGGATTTGAAAAGGGTCATCGAGAATTATCGTTCGCCATAAGACTATCCATACCATAAAGAGGGTAGGAAGTCTCAGGGAAGGATATAATAGTCATTTTAGGCAACCAATTAGGATACCTTAGCATTCGAAAGGGACGATCATCATCTTATCGTCGGAAACCTCGAGGGACAAGATCATATACATTTGTAGGCAACATCGAAGGGACAGATGATCTTTGATGATGATAATGAATTGATGGCAACATTTGCTAAGGTATCCTCGTATCCGAGGGACTTGACTATTTTTAATAGAAAGGCAACAATAAGAGGGATTACCTTAAAGGGGGTGTGGGTGCATCAATCACGTGATTCAATTCAGTTATTTTATCTTATAATTAGTGATTTATGTTCAACTGGCATTCTTGTCACTCCCTATATTACTAACCATGCAGTTAATATAAAATAAAGGCAGAAATTAAAGTTCCTACGCTATTACAAGGCTTCGGGGAGGGGGAATTACAAACCAAAAAAACTGGGGGAAAGGCAGAAATAAACTGCAGGAATTATAAACCTAAACTATTACAAGAAAACTTATTGCGACCTATACACATTTTCTAGAATTGAAATGACAGAAAATAAACATACATGCGACATTCATAGAGTATGGGATGAGAAGAGAAATTGCGCATTTTAGAAATTTAAGGTTTGAAGGAAAATGCGGTGTTCATGGTGATAAATCTTAAATCTTAAAGGTTAACTTAATGGCTAAAAAGTCTAAGGGTAAAAAAAAACCTAGCTAATGGGCAACACCTACCTAACCTGCGAGACTCTAAGGCTAATTCTAAACCTAAATTGCATGATTTATTAAAATTAAATCCTAATTTAAATTGTTAACCTAACCAACCTAGTTTGATTAAATTAGCCTAAGTCTACAAAATTTTATTATTGATTAAACCTAAATTAAAATTAAATTGACTAATTAAAGTAAACCTAACCTTAAAAATAAATTCTGATTATTACTATTATCACTATTATATATTTTTAGTTATAAGTTTTTTTTAAGAAAACGTTTTATGAAGAAAAACAGAATAAAGAAAAAAAAAGAAAAGAAGGATGTACGTAAAAAAGGTAAAAAAAAATGCAAGAATTGAAGGATAGAAAAACACTTAGAAAGGGGGGGTTTGAATAAGTGTAGCTTTAAAACTTGTAAGATAAAAACAATTTGCACAATGATTTTTATCCTGATTCGTTGTTAACTAAACTACTCCAGTCCACCCCCTTGGAGTGATTTACCTCACCTGAGGATTTAATCCACTAATCACACAAGATTACAATGGTTTTCCACTTAGACAACTTCTAAGTCTTCTAGAGTATACTGATCACAACTTGATCACTCTAGGAACAATCTGCTTAGATACCCTCTAAGACTTTCTAGAGTATACTGATCAACACCCTGATCACTCTAGTTCTTACAACTTAATGTAAACAAATTCTTTTAAGAGTTACAATGCTTCTTATAAAGCTATTATCACAACTGTGATTTTCTCTTAAGTTTAAGCTTAATCTCACTAAGATATTACAACAGCAATGTAGTGAGTTTGATGATGAAGTTTGAGAGCTTTTTGAATTTGACAGCGTTTCTGTATATTTGCGCAAGAGTTGTATTTAGCTTCTCATCAGAACTTCATATTTATAGGCGCATAAGAAGATGACTGTTGGGAACATTTAATGCTTTGCGTAATCCATACAGCATTGCATTTAATGTTTCACTCTTTTGTCAACTACCTCGAGCCTTGCTTTCGCTGTGTCTACTGACGTTGCCTTTAATAGCTTTTAACGTTCCTTTTGTCAGTCAGCGTAGCCTGCCATCTTGTACTTGCTTCTGATCTGATGTTTGTGTAAACAACGTTTGAATATCATCAGAGTCAAACAGCTTGGTGCAGAGCATCTTCTTGTCTTCTGACCTGGAAGTGCTTCTGAGCGTGATACCATGAGAACTTCAATGCTTCTGCTTCTGAACTCAAGTTCTTCTGATGCTTCCATAGACCCATGTTCTGATTCTGCTTGACCATCTTTTGATGTCTTGCCAGACCATGTTCTGATGTTGCATGCTGAACCTTCTGAGTCAGTGCTTCTTGCGCTGAATTTGTGCATACTCTTTATATAATTCCTGAAATGTAAATTGCATAGTATTAGAGTACCACATTATCTCATACAAAATTCATATGCTTGTTATCATCAAAACTAAGAATATTGATCAGAACAAATCTTGTTCTAACAATCTCCCCCTTTTTGATGATGACAAAAACCATACATAAATGATATGAATTTGCAATCAGAATATCAGACGGCTAAAGACAATTACACAACTATAGCATAAGCATATAGACATTGTGTGTGAATATGTCTCCCCCTGAGATTAACAATCTCCCCCTGAGATAAATAATCTCCCCCTGAAATAAATACTGGAAGAAATTTATAAATAAAGGACTTCCCTGAGTATTTTCCATTTCAGTTGAGACGATCACATATGCTTAGATCTTCAGAACATTCATAGCTTCTGATTCTTGCTTCCATAGGACAGCTTCAGAGCTTGAATTTCTTCTTGAATCATTGCATGCTAGATTGTATCAAAACATTGTTGAATGTACCACAGCATCATCAGAGCATCTCTACATCCTGAAATGTTATAGAACAAACTAAACGACAAAAGTCAAAGCATGAATGAGTCAGAACATAAAATATGTATCAGAACATATAATTATGTATCAAAGCAAACAATAATGTTTCAGAGCATATTTTAGAACTAAAAACATGCATCAGAACATATAAGGAATCAGAATGAGTTAGAGCATATTCTATCATCAGAATATCAGAACATTCTTCCTTCTTGCTTCTGATCTTGAAGCTTTACAGCACTCAGCTTGCTTCAATTTCCATGAGCTTGTTTCCATACAGAATTGCTTTTCCCCATGTCTTTGCTTCTCATGTTGAGCTTTTAAGAAGATCTTCAATTTCTGCAAAACACTCAAAGACATAGAACTTGCAAGTTCTGTCAAAAATGTGGATACTTTCTCCTAGCAACTGATAATATAAATCAGATCATTTATCACATTTTCTCCCCCTTTTTGTCATAACATCAAAAACATAAAAGATTCAGATGAAAGAGACAAACAATATGAGAGAAGAAAAGATAACTTTCATTGATTAGCAAAAGGAGAATTGTCAGAAGTACAAGGAGGATGCATAGAAAGCAGATGCAAGAAACAAAGAAAAACAACTAAGACTCAAAGACTAAGATGACCCTAGCTTAGACATAATCTTGGCCAACATGTCATGAATCCCATTGTTGCTCTCAGTCTGCCTCTCCATGAAAGTGCGGAACTCAACATTGATCATGCGTTGCTCGTCCATGCGAGAAGCTAGCTCAGCCTGATTCTTCTGAATAACCTCCAGAGTCTTCGCCAGACTAGAAGGTTCACCAGAAGAAGCTTCACAACTTCTGTCCAGAGGGACAGCATTCTGAACCGCAACTTCTATAGTCAGATCATCACCTTGATTTTCCTCAACAGGAATAGTTCCAGCAGGATGATCTTCAGCATCAGCTTCTTCCATAGAAGCATCTCCATCATATTCTGCAGCAGGCAGATCAAAATATCCATTCTCAAGAGCCTGAAGAATGGCAGCCAGATTCCTTGGAGCAGAAGTACCTTCAACTTTTGGCGGGTCAACAACTTCTGGAATGGCCATGTTGGGGTCTTTCTCAGAAGGATTCTCCCTCAGAAAGTCAAACAGAGATTTGAAGTCTCCAGTCAGAACTGGATTCTTAGGTCTCCAGACCACAATATCTCTGCAAGGGTTAGCTTCCATTGCTGCAACAATTCTTGCTTCTTCAAGCTCATCAATGAATTCCTTCTCTTCAAAGATATATCTCCCTCCGAGACGACTGAACCAGAAGTCTTCATAACTCCTCAGAATTCCACAAGGGCGTGGAGCAAGTTCTACACAAATTTCCTGAAGTTCTTCAAAAATAGCATCTGCTTTTCTTCGGAAGATTCTCCAGAATTTTCGCATAGCAACATCATTCAAGCTAGAGCTTTCAACAATTCTGAGAGTATCAAAGACTCTTCTGAGATTCTTCTTTACCATTTCAAAAATTACACCAATAGGATATGCTCGGCGGGATTTGATTTTGGTTATAGGGGAATCTGGGTTTGGGACAGAATAGGGTTGAGACTCTCTATCCAACCTAAGAGATGATTCTGCTTCATTCTCAGAATCTAACACTACCAGTTCAGCTTCAGAGCGAGGCTTGGGAGTGTAATTGCAGTCACGGAGCAATTGCTCATGTGATGCAGAATCTGGAAGACCAGAACCAGAGGGATTGTTTTGAGAGGTGGAAGGAATGGGTTCATAGTTTGCATGAGGTGGGGGTTGGGAAGTGGATATATTTGTGTGAGGTGGAAAGAGAGTTTGTAGGGGTGGTATATCAAGAACAGGGTTTTCAAGGGCCTGGTCAGAAGCAAGGTTGGTTGTGGGTGGAGATGAAGGAATGGGAACATTTGTGATGGGTGAGGGAGGAGGAGTAAGATTTTTAGTTACAGGAGAGGAAGGAGGTGTGAGAACATGAATTTTTATGGGTGATTCTGATGGGGCTTTTTCTGGTTGATTTACTGGTTCAGGGGTTTGAGCAACAGTTATTGGTGCAACTTCTGAACGTAAAGCAGGAACAGAATCAGGTTCAGAGAGATGAATACCTTTGGATACCTTCTGAACAGCTTCAAACACAGCCTCAAGCTTCCTCTGCTTCTTACTCTTCTGCTCTTCCACAACCTTTGCCTTCCTAAGAGAAATTTCTCTTCTTCTGGCAGATTCCAAAGTCTCCTTCTCACTAGCAACAATCTTCTGACCTTCAACTGCTTGAGTTGTTGGTCCTTGAGGGATTTCATCTTGCTGATTCACAGCTTCTGCTTGCTGATTCACAGCTTCTGCTTGCTGATTCACAGCTTCTTGAACATCCTCATCTTCATCTGAGGCATCAATTATTAATTTTCTTTTTCTTGTCTTCTTCTTCTCAACAGCTTTAACAGTTTTCTCAGTGTTATTAGAAGGCTTTCTCTTCTTCTTCTTCTTCTCAGCAGTCTCCTTCTTACTCTTCTCATTTGCAATTGAAGTAACCTGAACTCCTTCAGCAATAACTTCTTCTGGAACAGCTTTCTCAACAGTAGTAGCAGCAGCTACACTCTGGACTACCTTCTCCTGATTATCAGAAGGATGATCAAATTTTCTCTCAGTCCTTCTTTCCTTCTTTTCAGCAGCTTCAGGAGCAGCTTCTGAAATATCTTCTGAAGCAGCGGGCTTGGATGAAGAAGCTTTCTTGCGACCTCCTTTAGCAGGAGCACCTTTTACTTTTTCTTTTTCTTCTTCTTCTTCCTTGAGAGAATTCATATATGTAGTTCTGACTTCTGGCATCTCACTTCTGAAAAAGGGTTCAAAGTCAGCAAGAATAGGATCTCTTCCGCTTCTTGCTCCAGGAAGAGGTTTAGGGGTTTTGATGATAGCATCAATAATACTCATCTTTCTCAAAGTGAGAGCATTCAAGCAACTTCCAGTATTAACAACCAGATCTTTGATGGTACCTTCAGCTTCCAAGTTCTCAACAATCTTGGAATGAACCAGAAGGTTTGTAATGATCCTTCCAAAAGGAATGATAGTACACTTCTTTGTTCTGAAGGCATTTCTGGAATTCCTCACAGCATTCCACATGTGATTGAAGATTATGTAGATAACATCAACCTTCTTCTTAGTGGCAATGCAATACAGAATGTATTTCTGCTCATTGTTGACAAAATCTGCAGCATATGTTCCTTTCCTGTGATAGAAACACCCCAGAAGAATCTTGGTCCAAATTTTGTAGAGGTCCCTCATGTCCTTGACACGCTTTGTCTCCTTTACGCCTGTGTAAAGAGTAGCCAAAAGCTCTTCCCAATCAGCCCTTTGATCAATTTCATGAGCACCCTCAGGGTTTCTTAGATCAAACATCATCCTCAGGATGTTTTTAGTAACAACCACAAACTTCCCATGGACGAAAGACAGAATGGATTTAGGAGCAACAACGGCATGCACCCAAAATTCCTTTACAAGATCTGGGTAAACCGGTCCACAGAACTCCGCAAATAAAGAGGTCCATCCTTGAAAGATGATATCTTCTTTAAGACGAAAATCATGTTCTTCGAGACTATCAAAGTCTACCATGAGTTCACAAATAACTTCCAACTCCTTTTTGGGAATAGAGCAGGCGATAACCGGAGTAATCTGCTGATCTTCTTCTTGAAGATGGAGAGGGACAGATGAGCCAACATTGTGAGATGATGAAGCGGCCATTGAAACAGTACTGAGATTGTAAGAATAATTTCTAGGTTTTCGCTTAGGGTTTGAGAAAAGACCAAAAAGGTTGCAAAAATGCATGCAAAAGAAAGAGAGAATGGGAGCGAAAAAGATAAATGTTATGATTTGAAATGTATTTATAGAGACGGATTTGAAAAAGAATGCAATAAAATTTTGAGAATGAACAGTTACAGAATCAAATGAAATCAATTGCATTAAATGATGAGTAACGTCAGGTGAGAGATCGTGGTAAATGAAATGATTTAACACAGTTACCTAGGGCGGCGTCCCATCAGATTCTTTCACGCTTTTACTAACCGTACAGACACGTGTTCACCATCAGAAAATGCTTGATGACAGCTGTGTTGTTCTGAATAGAACTTTTCATCTTCTGATTCTGATCACTACTTCTGAATGTTATTCTTTAGAAATGATCTAGTTCTGATAGGATCATCTTTCTTTCCAAGGATCACATCTTCTGAATGAGCTGAGGTGAGTCTAGAAGATTTTCTGACTGCTGGCTCTTCAGAAATTTTGAGATTCTCTAAAGATGCAGCAACTTGATCTTCTGATCCTTTGCTTCTGAGACTTTTAGCTTCTGAAACTTTGCTTCTTGGTTCTACAACTTCTGATATGTCAATATCTATATCTGCAAAATTCTCAAACTGCTTTGGCTTTTCAAGACCAAGCTTATCATCAAATCTGATATTGATTGATTCTTCTACAACCAATGTTTCAGTATTGTATACTCTGTAGCCTTTAGAGCGTTCAGAATATCCAAGAAGAAAACATTTTTGTGCCTTAGAATCAAACTTACCAAGATGATCTTTAGTATTCAGAATAAAACACACACATCCAAAAGGATGAAAATATGAAATGTTGGGCTTTCTGTTCTTCCACAATTCATAAGGAGTCTTATTTAGAATAGGTCTTATAGAGATTCTATTCTGAATATAACATGCAGTGTTTATTGCTTCTGCCCAGAAGTGCTTAGCCATATTGGTCTCATTGATCATGGTTCTGGCCATTTCTTGCAGAGTCCTATTCTTTCGCTCTACAACTCCATTTTGCTGTGGAGTTCTAGGGCAAGAGAAATCATGGGCAATACCATTTTCTTTGAAGAACTCCTCAAAGAATCTGTTCTCAAATTCGCCACCATGATCACTTCTGATCTTTATGATTTTGCACTCCTTCTCAGATTGGATCTGAGTGCAGAAGTCAAAGAACACTGAATGAGACTCATCCTTGTGTTTTAAGAACTTTACCCATGTCCAGCGGCTATAATCATCTACGATGACTAATCCATATTTCTTCCCTCTGATAGATGCTGTTTTGACTGGTCCAAACAGATCAATATGAAGAAGTTCTAACGGCCTTGAGGAAGAGACAACATTCTTAGATTTGAATGCAGGTTTGGAGAACTTGCCCTTTTGACATGCTTCACAAAGAGCATCTGATTTGTATTTCAGATTTAGGAGTCCTCTGACCAGATTTAGTTTGTTAATCTGAGAAATCTTTCTCAAACTAGCATGTCCTAATCTTCTGTGCCAGACCCATTGCTCTTCAGAAACAGACATAAGACAAGTCACCTTCTGCTTCTCAAGATCAGAAAGATCAATCTTATAAATGTTGTTCTTTCTCTTGCCTGTCAATAGGATTGAGCCATCCTTCTGACTTACAGCCTTGCAAGACTTT
Organism: Vicia villosa; assembly: GCF_029867415.1. Lineage (NCBI taxonomy): Eukaryota > Viridiplantae > Streptophyta > Magnoliopsida > Fabales > Fabaceae > Vicia > Vicia villosa. The sequence continues at coordinate 125,308,630 of NC_081182.1, read as the reverse complement.
TGATTGAAGATTATATCATAACTATTGTCACTTAATTGACTTATGGACAATAAGTTATGCGTTAATCCTTCTACAAGAAGTACATTAGTTATGGAAGGAGAGTTACCAATACTTATGGTTCCAGAGCCAATAATCTTGCCCTTCTGATCTCCTCCAAACTTGACTTCTCCACCAGATTTAAGCACCAGGTCTTGGAACATAGACCTTCTTCCCGTCACATGTCGTGAGCACCCAGAGTCCAGGTACCATGACATTTTGTGCTTTGTCTTCTTTGCTGCTAAGGATATCTGCAACAGAAATTATCTTCTCCTTAGGTACCCACAATTTCTTGGGTCCTTTCTTGTTAGTTTTCCTCAAGTTCTGACTGAACTTGGGTTTAGCATAATAATCAACAGGAGGAACAGCATGATATTCTTTAGGTTTAGCAGCATGATATTTTTTAGGTTGTGTCACATGCTTCTTGGTGTGTGTGGTGTTAAAGCTTTTGGCATGTGAAGTGAGCCTAATATCATGTGAGTGGCCATATTTGAACTGATCATACAATGGCTTGTATGTGATTTTCAGATCATCAACAGGTTCAAATTTATGTGAGGTATCACCCTCATAGCCAAAACCAAACCTTTTGTTTCCAGAAACACCATATATCATAGAAGCAAGATGACTTCTGCCAATACTTCTAGATAGGAACTTTCTGAAGCTCGAGTCATATTCTTTCAGAATATGATTGAGACTAGGAATGGATTTTTCTGATTCAGAAGGAGATCCACTATCCTTGGATAATTTTAAAACTTTTTCCTTCAGTTCAGAATTTTCCACTTCCAGCTTCTTAGTTTCAAATTCAAATTGCTTTTTCAGCTTTTTGTATTTGATACTAAGATGAGCCTTGAGTTCCAGAAGTTCAGTTAAACTGGAAACTAACTCTTCTCTAGATAGTTCAGAAAATACCTCTTCAGAATCTGATTCTGATGTAGATTCTGATCCATCATCCACTGTGGCCATCAGTGCAAAGTTAGCTTGCTCGCCTTCAGAGTCTGATTCTGATTCTGATTCAGAGTCATCCCATGTTTCCATAAGACCCTTCTTCTTATGAAACTTCTTCTTGGGATTCTCCTTCTGAAGTTTTGGACATTCATTCTTGAAGTGTCCAGGCTCATTGCACTCATAGCAGATGACCTTCTTCTTGTCAGATCTTCTGCCACTTGAAGATTCTCCTCTTTCAAGCTTCTTTGAACTTCTGAAGCTCTTGCACTTCCTTTGCTTGCTCTTCTAGAGTTGGTTTACCCTTCTGGAGATCATGGACAGTTCATCTTCTTCTTCTGATTTTGATTCTTCAGAATCTACTTCTTCAGCCTGAAAAGCGTTAGTGCATTTTTTAAAATTAGATTTTAATGCAATAGACTTACCTTTCTTCTGAGGCTCATTTGCATCCAGCTCTATCTCATGGCTTCTCAAGGCACTGATTAGCTCTTCCAAAGAAACCTCATTCAGATTCTTTGCAATCTTGAATGCAGTCACCATTGGACCCCATCTTCTGAGCAAGCTTCTGATGATCTTCTTTACATGATCAGCCTTGGTGTAGCCTTTGTCCAAAACTCTTAATCCAACAGTTAGCGTTTGAAATCTTGAGAACATCTTCTCAATGTTTTCATCGTCCTCCATCTTGAAGGCTTCATATCTCTGGATCAGAGCAAGAGCTTTGGTCTCCTTGACTTGAGCATTTCCTTCATGGGTCATCTTCAATGACTCATATATATCATAGGCAGTTTTCCTGTTAGATATCTTCTCATACTCAGCATGAGAGATAGCATTCAGCAAAACAGTCCTACATTTATGATGATTCTTGAAAAGCTTCTTTTGATCATCATTCATTTCTTGTCTAGTAAGCCTTACGCCAGTAGCTTTTACTGGATGTTTGTAACCATCCATCAGAAGATCCCATAATTCACCATCTAGACCAAGGAATTAACTTTCAAGTTTATCTTTCCAGTATTCAAAGTTTTCACCATCAAATACTGGTGGTCTAGTATAACCATTGTTACCATTTCCATTGTATTGCTCAGCAGAGCCAGATGTAGATATAGTGTTAGGATCTTCACCATCCATCTTTTACTGAAGCGTTTTTCTCTTCCTGAATCTTTTCTAAACACGGTTAAGTGCTTGCACCTTAGAACCGGTGCTCTGATGCCAATTGAAGGATAGAAAAACACTTAGAAAGGGGGGGTTTGAATAAGTGTAGCTTTAAAACTTGTAAGATAAAATAAATTTGCACAATGATTTTTATCCTAGTTCGTTGTTAACTAAACTACTCCAGTCCACCCCCTTGGAGTGATTTACCTCACCTGGGGATTTAATCCACTAATCACACAAGATTACAATGGTTTTCCACTTAGACAACTTCTAAGTCTTCTAGAGTATACTGATCACAACCTGATCACTCTAGGAACAATCTGCTTAGATACCCTCTAAGACTTTCTAGAGTATAATGATCAACACCCTGATCACTCTAGTTCTTACAACTTAATGTAAAAAAATTCTTTTAAGAGTTAAAATGCTTCTTATAAAGCTATTATCACAACTGTGATTTTCTCTTAAGTTTAAGCTTAATCTCACTAAGATATTACAACAGCAATGTAGTGAGTTTGATGATGAAGTTTGAGAGCTTTTTGAATTTGACAGCGTTTCTGTATATTTGTGCAAGAGTTGTATTTAGCTTCTCATCAGAACTTCATATTTATAGGCGCTTGAGAAGATGACCGTTGGGAGCATTTAATGCTTTGCGTAATCCGTACAGCATTGCATTTAATGTTTCACTCTTTTGTCAACTACCTCGAGCCTTGCTTTCGCTGTGTCTACTGACGTTGCCTTTAATAGCTTCTAACGTTCCTTTTGTCAGTCAGCGTAGCCTGCCATCTTGTACTTGCTTCTGATCTGATGTTTGTGTAAACAACGTTTGAATATCATCAGAGTCAAACAACTTGGTGCAGAGCATCTTCTTGTCTTCTGACCTTGAAGTGCTTCTGAGCGTGATACCATGAGAACTTCAGTGCTTCTGCTTCTGAACTCAAGTTCTTCTGATGCTTCCATAGACCCATGTTCTGATTCTGCTTGACCATCTTCTGATGTCTTGCCAAACCATGTTCTGATGTTGCATGCTGAACCTTCTGAGTCAGTGTTTCTTGCGCTGAATTTGTGCATACTCTTTATATAATTCCTGAAATGGAAATTGCATAGTATTAGAGTACCACATTATCTCATACAAAATTCATATGCTTGTTATCATCAAAACTAAGAATATTGATCAGAACAAATCTTGTTCTAACAAGAATAACCAGTTTCGATCCTGTGCAGAAAAGCCTGGGAGGTCTATGGTGCGCTCCCTGCTTGATGGAAGTCTGATCTCGTTCTGGAGAGATCCAACGGTCTGATTGTTGGAGGTGTATCGTAAGCACACATATTAGAGGCGCTGGATCCATGAAGCTTAAGTCTAAAAAAATTTACAAAAATACACAATGCCCCCCAAGGATCAAGCTGAGAACACTGAGGTCATAGACATCCTCTAGTTACCAACCAGGCTGTAATTGTTAGTTGTCAAACAAACACACATAAAACAAAATAAGAAAAACAAATGGTCAATGGTAAAATCCATGCGTGGCCAACTGTCTGGTTCTCATTTGATGAAACCAAAGAATTTTAAAGAAGTGGAACGCACCCAATCTTCTTCTTCTTCCTTGCGATGGCCTTTTCATGACCAGAGTCTTACCTACGGTTTCTTTCCGTAGCGACAGGTCTTTACCTACAATTTAACCGTAGCTATAGGGCCTGCAACAATCAAACTCACAAAATTTAACGAATAAATTCCAGCCAAGGTCAAGGTTCGATTAGAAAAAAACCTATTGAGTCCATTGGTACGGTTAATTTAGTCTAATTTTGCCTCTAACTATAATTCCCTAATTTAGAGTTTGGGAACCCTAACAGTGACAACACCCTTAATCTGCGGCAAACAATCCTAATTTTGCCTCAAACAATCCTTAATCTTGAGGCTGCCAATCCTTATCCCAATCCTCTCCTCGCATCTGAATAGACCCAAGTACTCATAGGGAATGCCTTAAGTCAACAAATATGAATCAAATCTTGCTAATTGAGAAGATTGAGATTTGATAGAAACTTGATTTTCAATTTTTCAAAAATTGGCATTTTTGAATCCAATCTTCTACCAATCATGCCTTGTACGCTTCTGATCAGATATTTGATGTTTGGATTACTTGATATGGCCACAAAATAAATCTCATGATTTAATTCAATTATTTCATATTTTATTTGATTTATTAATTATTTAAATGAATAAAAAGGGAAGGGCAATGGCGCGAAGATGAAGAGTTCTTTCAAAATTGGAGGGCTTCCTAATTCAACAAGGATGGTAATGGATAATAACAAGAAGGGGGGCCAAACACTTTAAAATTCTTTTGAATCGGGATGAGAAAATGGTGGGAGTCTCTCGGTATGCTATGGCGATTAAAAGGAGAAATCAAATATTTGTAGAAACAATGGTAGACAGTGGGAGTTTTAAGATAGCTATATAGGTTGCAAATGAAAAAACCAAACACGAAATCAAGAAGAAGAAGACAAAACCAAGACTTTAGGGTTTAGATTTGAAGCTTGAGATCTCTATAAGAAGCTTTTGGAGATTTGATAACTACTCTTTGTGGGAACTTGATTGAGCGTGGATAGAGTGAGGTTGTTAGCAAATGAAAGACGAAACACTCCAAATAAAGTTCACCATATTCCTCTCGTAACCAATGCCTTTCGCTTCTCTAGCTAGAATGAGATTGAGATTGATAATGCAATTCACTACTACAATTTTTACTTTTAATAACAATAATTTAATAGCACTTTTCTATAAAGCGCTATTAAAATTATCAAACAAAGACTTATAATAGCGTTTTTTTCGTTGGACGCTATTATGAGTTATTAATAAGAGAAATAACGTAAGAATTTAATAGCACTTTTTACAAAGAATGCTAACAAAGGATATTCATATAACTAGTAGGATACTCGTGCGTTCGCACGGGTACTAGCGTAGTACACACGTTTTTGTTTTTAAAATATACTAAAAATGTAAATAAGAAAAACAAAATTATTTTATCAAAATAGTTTATTATTTAAAATAAAAGATATATTTTTAAAATAAAAAAATTGTTTTACCAAAATTGTTTTACATCAATAATATATATTTCAACTTTCCATATATTATCTTAAATTTTTTTATCATAAATTAAAAATAATTTAAAAAAAAATATTAGTAACATAAATAATTAAAATACAACACATTTTTTTCGTCTTTGGATTCATACATTATTTTAAATATATTTATTTTTCTTTTCTTTAATTGTACAAAAAAATGTAATAACTCGTGAGTTTGTACAGGTATTGGTGCATTAGGCACATATGTTTCTAAAATATAATAAGAATGAAAAAACAGAAAGAAAAAATTACTTAACTAAGAAAGTTTATTATTTTTAAAAGAAAAATATATTTTTATTTATATTTGGTGCATAAATATAATTTCTCCATTTATAAAAATATTTGGATGAACAATATATTTTCTCGTAGCTAAATATTAAATTTTTTTTGACATTATTTATAAAAATATTTATATAATAATTTGGTTTTATAAATATCAACTAATAAGATCGTATTTGAAAATATTATTTTAATTATATAAATAAATATTAGTAATATAAATAAATATATTTTTTCCATGTTTGGATTCATACATAATTTAAAATATATTTGTAAAAAAATGTAATAATCCGTGGGTTAGCATGGATTATGGTATGGATACCCATGTATTCGTACGAGTAAAGGTGCATTACGCACATATGTTTCTAAAATATAATAAGAATAAAAACAAAAAAGAAAAAATTATTCAATCAATAAATTTTATTATTTTTAAAATAATAAAATATTTTTATTTATATTTGGAACATAAATATAATTTTTTCCATATATACAAATATTTGAATCAACTGTATATTTTCCCGTATGTAAATATTAATTTTTTTTGATATTATTTATAAAAATATTTATGCAATCATTTTTGTTTTATAAATATAACTAATAACATAGTATTTGAAAATATTATTTTAACTATATAAATAAATATTAGTAACATAAGTAAATACACTTTGTTCGTGTTTGGATTCATACCTCATTTAAAATATATTAAATTTTATTTTCTTTAATTGTACAAAAAAGTAATAATATATGGGTTCGCATGAATTTTGGTATGAATACTCATGCGTTTGTACGCGTATTGGTGCATTACGCGCATATGTTTCTAAAATATAATAAATAAATATATAAAGACAAAATAATTTGATCAAGAACGTTTATTATTTTTTAAAGAAAAACATATTTTTATTTATATTTTGAGCATAAATATAGTTTTTTCCATATATACAAATATTTGAATCAACCGTATATTTTTCGGTATGTAAATATTAAATTTGTTTTGACATTATTTATAAAATTATTTATGCAATCATTTTATTTTATAAATATCAACTAATAACATAGTATTTAAAAATATTATTTTAATTATATAAATAAATATTAATAATGTAAATAAATACATTTTGCCTATGTTTGGATTCATACATAATTTAAAATATATTTTCTTTAATTTTCTTTAATTTTCTTTATTTATACAAAAAATATAATAACCCGTGGGCTCGCACGAGTACTGGTGTAGTACGCACGCTTTTGTTTTTAAAATGTAAATAAGAAAAAAATTGTTTTAATAGTTTAAAATTTAAAAGAAAGATATATTTTTAAAATAAAAACAAAATTATTTTACATCAATAATATATATTTTAATTTTTCTTATATTATATTAAAAATATTGTATCTTAAATTAAAAATAATTTCAAAATAAAAATATTAGCAATATAAATAATTAAAAAACAACACATTTTTCCCGTGTTCAGATTCATACATTATTCTTACTTTTAATTTTTTTAATAGTCAAAAAATATAATAACCCGTGCGTTCGCATAAATTTTGGTATGGTTACTCGTGCATTCACATGTTATTGGTGTGTTAAGCGCATTTGTTTTCAAAGATATACTAAAAAAGAAATGAAATAAATACAAAAAATATAATAACCCGTGGGTTAGCACAAATTCTAGTCTGGATACTCGTGCATTCGTAGGTGTATTAAAGTGTTACACGCATTTATTTTTAAAATGTAATAACAATGAAAAAACATAAAGACAAAATTATTTAACAAAGAAGCTTTATTATTTTTAAAAGAAAAATTATTTTTATTTTTATTTTTCCATATATATAAAATTTTGGTTCAACCATATATTTTCTCATATGTAAATAATAAATTTTTTTGACATTATTTATAAAAATATTTATGCAATTATTTAGTTTTATAAATATCAACTAATAACATAATATTTAAATGTATTATTTTAGTTCTATAAATAAATAATAGTATCATAAGCCGTTTTTTTATTATGATTTTCATCAAATTATTTTTATTTATTAAAATTAAAATTTTTTTTATTCAACTGTTTCATTAGCTAAAAGTATTATAATAAATGTGAAACTATATATAATATAACATTAATACATTTAAATAAATAAAATATTTTTGTGACATTTTCATCTATCATGAATAAAATTTAATATTATTTATTTTATCTTAATATGTTATAGTATTTATAATTTTAGTTGATATATTATATTTAAAATAGAAACAAATATCATAGATATTATTATAAATTGTTTTTTTTACTTTCGTCAATAACAAAATATAGAAGGTAAATAACAGTTTATAATACAATTCAACACATTTAAATCTCACTATTTAACTTTAAATATATATATATATATATATATATATATATATATATATATATATATATATATATATATATATATATATATATATATATATATATATATATATATATATATATATATATATATATATATATATATATATATTTAATTTAGTTTCAATGTGTTTCATTTTACTGCACTGCATATAAAAACTTTCCAATCTGATTGTTCTAGGTACATAATTTTTTACCAATCATATCATTTCTTTTTCATGATTGCCATTAAATAAAATTATAATCTTTTATTGTATTATGGAAATAAAATTTTATTTTTCATTAAAATAAAGTCATACCATTTTTTAATTATTCATATTTTTTATGCTTACCTTAGTATATATATTTTTTTACAATATAGTATTTGAATTTTTCAAGTATTTATTTTTAATTTATTATAAAATGGTTTTTTAATTTTAAATAATAAAATCAAAATAACATTCTTTAATATTAAAAGTTATTTTAATTTATTATTAAAAATATTACAAAATTATTACAATTTATTTTAAATCTAAAGTTAACGAAAAATAAAATACATTAATAATACATTTATTACATTTTATTTATCATATTATTAGTATTTATTATTATTATTATGATTATTATTATTATTATTATTATTATTATTATTATTATTAATCTATATAGTATTATTGTTAATAGGATGGTAAAAGTTATGACTAATTATATGACATTAGTTTTAATTGTTATTATTAAAAATGGAATAAAATAAAATTCAATTCATCCCATTTTAATCAATCACGTAAAAGGACAGTAAAAAATCACATAAAATATAAATATTCTATTGTTTGCATGGTAATCGAAAAGTTGCCCTTTAAATGGTTCACCATGAACCATAACTAATAACCATTAGATTTTATATAGTATAAGATTTTAGAGTGTACACTACGCCAAATTTAAGCTGTAGCAGCGCAGCTACTAAAGCGCTTTTAGCAAAAGCGCTCTCGTAGGGCTCGCTAAAAACAAAATTAATAAACAAGGAAAAATGATGAAAAAAAGCGCTCTGGTAGGGGGAGTTATGAGAGCGCTTTTAAAAAGCGCTCTGGTAGGGGGGGGTATGAGAGCGCTTTTAAAAAGCGCTCTGGTAGGGGGGTTATGAAAGCGCTTTTAAAAGCGCTCTTATAGGGTGGGTGCTACGAAAGCGCTTTTGGGATAAAAGCGCTCTGGTAGGGGGTGTTATTAAAGCGCTTTTGAAAAGCGCTCTGGTAGCCCATTTAAAAAATTATATATTTTACAAACACACGCGTTTTGTTTCAGATCTTTCTTCTTCCTTCGTTGCTCCGCCGTCCTCTCTCCGAAACCCTAGCAACCTCCGCCGTTCTTCTTCCTTTCAGATCCAAAACACACGACTTTATGGTGAGTTGAGGTTCGTGTTGTTGCTGAGTTCGGTTTCGATTCTGAATCTACAAACCAAAACCGGGTGAGACCTTTCTGAGTTTATTTCTTATTCTCTCTTCCTCTCTCAAATTTCTGAAGGGTTTGTTTGATTAGGAAAGTGATGAACAAATGTTTGGGTTTGATGAATGTTTGTCTGGTTATGTTTGATGATGATTTGTGAATGGTTTTGTTTCTGATGAATGGTTTGCGTGTATGAGAAAGATGAACAATTAGGGTTTTGGTTAGTGTTTGCGGCTGTGTATTGTGATTGTTGTTGGATGAATATGAACAATGTATTTACAGTTTCTGGAGAGGTTTTTCGAAGATGATGAACATAATTTTTTTTAGGGTTTTTGGTTGTTGGCTCTACGGCTCTACGGCTGATTTTTTTTAGGGTTTTTGGTTGTTGGCTCAATTGACTTGTTCTTTTATCAAAAACTATTTTTATGTGCATGTGGTTGTTAATTGATTTCTTATAAATTGGTTTCTGTTCTGGTATAGCACTATTTTTATTAACTATTTTGTCTTTTGTTCGGAGATGAGGAAATTTTTGGTTGATAGAGAAAATATTGAGAATGTGAATGTTGTGTAAATAATCACGTTTTTCTATTGTAGGTTGAGCTTCAAACAGTGGATGGACTGGTAAAGGATAGAACACAATGTGCCCCTGCCAATTATGTTCCACAGAATATGAATCAAGTAATGTACCCCGAAGTCTTCTGTGGCAGGATCGTTCGGGGTACAGTTATTTGATTCATATTCTGTGACACAATACAACATAGCTCAGGTGACTACTGGTTCTCCACTAAAGCATCAATACAACATAGCTCCAGATAATACAGGAAGCGTACATTGGTTGCATAAGAACTCGGAAGTTGTTTCCCATTTAGTTGTTTTGGTTTAGAAATATGTGAATTGGTTTAGTTGTTTTGGTTTAGAAATATGTATATATGTATTTTGATTTACATTAATGGTATATAATATAATACTTTTTTTGTATATAATCGATATCGATTATAATGGTATATATCGATTTGAAATGATAAATTATAGGTTCATGAAAAAATACTGCCAAAAAATAGTAAATTACAGGTTCTAAAATATTGCTGCCAAAAGTGCAGGTTTAGAAATAATAAAAAGCATAAAAAAAAAAACGCAACATACGAAAGCGCTTTTGAAAAAAGCGCTCTTATAGGGTTGCCTACCAGAGCGCTTTTTCTTGAAAAGCGCTCTTAAAGGGGGGCCTACAAGAGCGCTTTTTCCAGAAAAGCGCTTTCGTAGCCTATGCCAGCGCTGGCTTTGGCAGCGCTTTAAAGCGCTGTTAAAGGCCAAAAAAAGCGCTTTTAAAAGCCTTGCGCGTTGTAGTGGTACCTCTCCACACAACATTATTTCCTCCTTATACACTTTTTTTTTTCTCTTTTTTTTACTCTCTTCCATCTTTCTCCTCTATCAGGTAGTTCAAAATTCTCTCATCAGAAGTCAGGTTGCAAATATTTTAGTTTAAACATTCAGTGAATAAATTAAATTGAATTTAGAAAATTTTGGAGAAAACATTTCCTCCCCCAATTATCTCATCTTATCATTGATATTGAATTTTAAGATAAGTTTTTTAAACTCTGATCAAGTCTATCAAACAAGCCAAAAATCTGATAATGGATATATGAAAGGCAGAATTGAAGTTGTTATGATACAAAAATTAAGAAAGCCGCCACCGTGCCGGTTTGATGGCGTCCAAAGGAGCGCCGCCGTGCGGTTTGAGAATCCTGAAATTGTTGCTGCAACAGTATTTAGAGATAGAGAAAAAAGAAAAAACTTGTTTGATTTGGTTCCACCATTTTAAATTATGTTACTGCCCTCGTGTTAACTAATTTGATTTTTCTTTTTCTCTTCAGTCATTTTTTTTAATCTAAAAGATTCAAACAATTAATTGTGACAACAAATGAATTTAGATTTGCTTACATTTTAAAGCTTCTATAATTAAATATTTGTTTTTTTACAATTTTTGTCGCAAGAAATTTGAGATGGTGAAGAAACAAGAGAGCGGGTGCCGCCATGACTGTGTTAGAGGCAGAAAACATGCTTTTGTTGGAGAGAGAAAAAGATGATAGAGGTGTAATCCAATGTAATAGTACTTATTAAAATCATATATCTTTTCTTAATCCATCGGTTCTGATTTGATGCTTATAATGGTTCACGGGTGAGGGATTTTCTTACACCCTCACCTTAGAAGTAACCATTAATTATATTAAAAATTAACGATAATTATACATGTGAATTGTCATTGAAGGGCATGAAATACTTTCTTCCTCGTACTTCACATTCAGATAAGGTTATTTTCTTAAGCTCTAAACTATGGTGAATTCTTATCTACCCATCTCAAAAAGTTGGGTAAGGTTACCTCCTTTGTAAAATGCTTTGAAAACAACAAATATTTATAGTATGTAAATAAATAATTAAATGTGTTATATGAGATGGAATCATGTGATTGGTTGGAGGTACACTACCCAACTTTTTGTGATGGGTAGAGAAGTTGTCCCCCTAAACTATTTGGAATCAAATTATTAGTAATAGCTTGAGAATTCAATAATAGTATCAAATTATATTACACTAACCAATAGTATTACACAAAAGTACCACAAGTTTTAATATCTACGGAAATAAAAATAGAAACCTACATTAATGGTAGAAATATAATGAACAAATAGAAACCTAATGGTAGAAATTTACCTTCAAGCTGACCAATTTTGCATTTGCCCTTCATTTTCTCCACGGGAAACACCCGCATAAATGGAAATAACAACAAAATTACTCTTATATATCATAAAAAAAAAAGTGATTATGAGTGGATTAAGAGGTTAAGACTAATATCAAAATTGAAGTTACATGGAATACCGTAGCTCGATTAATATACAATGTTGCAATCAGATTATTTTCAATTGCACCAACCTCAAAAGGAGCCCTGCGCAGTGCAGTGCCTATATCTCAAATTACAAAAACAGATTAAAGAACCGTGTTAACGAACCAAATTCAAAACACTCTTTCAATCAAAATAAGTATACTTGGAGAAGCATTGATTATCAAGCTGTTATATTTCAATGTAGTTCTTTGTTCTTTCCGCATAGAGCATAGCAAGGGTATGCAAGTTCAATATTATTAACATAGCTTAAAAGCATAACAAAGGCAATTTTACAAACACCAGGCGTGCAAAATTCACAATGAAAAAAGTGAATCAAACATGAAAAGATTCTAGATGCAGAAGTATTTTGTAAAAGAAAACGTTTAAGCTATAAAATGTACAGAGGGAAGGCATAAGAAGCATATGAAGTTCAAGGGAATAAATAAAAAAGTCCTACATACGTAATGGAATAGAAAAATACAGAAGAAATATTTTGTAAAAGGAAACGTTTCAACTATATAACTGTATAGAGAAAATTATACCTGATACCCCTACCATTATCCCTCTACCCCTACATTTTTAAAAATATTTTAATTCTATCCTTTTAATTTATAAAATAATTTTATTATTTAATATTTACCATTTCACACCCCTACCAAAGTGCATCGGATAACTTGCAATCAAGTTTTCCGGTTTGTAATTTTTCTTCACAGGATAACTTGCAGTTAAGTTATCCGGTTTGTAATTTTTCTTCACCGGATAACTTGCAGTCAAGTTATCCGGTTTGTAATTTTTCTTCATCAGATAACTTGCAGTCAAGTTATCCGGTTTGTAATTTTATTTTATTTTATTACCATTTCATATATTGTGATTCATCATCCCTATAATGGTTTTATAGTTTGTATTTTTCAAGATCAAGGATCAACTTGTTGAACATATCCAACTACTCATCCAACACTTTGTCTTCAATCATCTTGAATGAATACAAAGCTTGCTTCAGGTAGAGTCGGTTTACCAGCAATTTGGTCATGTACAAACTTTCAAGTTTCACCCATAACCCTGATATCATCGTCTCCTTTGATACTTGTCGAAAAACCTTATCACCAAGGCTCAACAAAATTGCGCTGTGTGCTATCTCGAGCATGGCTGTCTTATCTCTTTTCGTTAACGCAACATCCATAGCCGCTGCTCCCTTCAAGGCTTCCAAACAACCCTATTGTACCAGTAAGGCTTTCATCTTCAAGCGCCACAGACCGAAATCGTTGACTCCGGTGAACTTTTCAATATCATACTTTGTTGAAGGCATCTTCTCCATGCTAACTGTACCAATTTGTTGTGAATTCAATGCCAATAACAAAGTATAAAATAAGGAAAGAATATAGAACAAGGAAGAAGAAGAACACAAGAATCTGGTTATAACTGCTATTCTTTTACTTTCTCTTAGAAAACAAGATTATAAGTTTACAAGAATAACAAATAACCTCTCTCACCCTAAATTAGGATTTGCAGTATGCAATGATGAGAGACTAGTATGCTATTTATAATAAAACCTAACATACTAACTAATGGGCTTTTTCCACAAGGCCCATTACACAATCTAACTTAATAAACAAGATAACTTAACAAATTAGGGTTTAAACACTAAAAACTAATTTAACATGCTAACAACCCTAGCATCTTCGACACCTGCATGCTAGACCCATCTTCGACTGCAGCATGCATACTTCGACACCAGCATGTGAACAACCTTCGACTTCATGCTTAACATTGCCAAGCTGTGGAACCAAGAAGCTACCCTTCGACCATACTAGAGTTCGGTCCAATATCTCACACCGTTGTTATGCGTGCAACAACGGTACAAGTGTATGTGGATGAAAAGAGCTTCTCGAACATTACTATTCATCTCGTTCCAAATCAAATCCTCATCTTAGCAAAAGACCGCGACAACATTCATAACTCGTGGTTTTACTCTAATTTCCATGACATCCTTCGCGCCCAAATGTCATTCCACTCGACATCTCAACAAAGTCTTCCTCACATCAACAGGTGTTAGAAATTCTCTACAATTCTTCTTTTATACCTATCCTTACTTTGTCATCACAAATACGACCCTAAGAGTTCTAAAGTTTATTCCATCTTTACTACTAATTCACTTCTCACTAAAATCTATCGGTACTCAAATCATCTTTATGACCGAACATCTCATCAACTTATTCATCAACAACATGTTCTACTCAATTTTGTTTCAAACAATCGCGGTAGTAGGCATTCTTATTCAACAAGTTTCACGCTTCCATAACCGACTTCAGAACCTCTCCTCATAGGATCACTCTACTGTATTTATAACCCTCCCATAAGGTAGAACATAATCTATCTACTTCGTAGGTTCAAACGACACATAATTCCGACACTCGGAACTCGAGATATGAATTTTCCAATCGTTATCCGAAAATGCAACACCGACGCCATACAACGACACTTTAAACGATATTTCCAAAACTTCTCAAATGATACACTTAATTTCTAAAATTATTTCTTAATAAGCCTTTAATTATTCCTTCAATCCATTCAACTCTGACACAGACATCCCGTGCAGTACCCGCTAACAAGTCTAGTTCTAAGGACAAGTGTAACCGTAACTTCACCTCTTTCCAATGTCATCCTGTCACAATTAAATATGTTACAGCTGCTGCAATCATTTTTATAACAAAGTTCATCTCGTTAGCTTTCCGACGCTTCAAACGGAACTCAAATCGGATGTCCAGAACTCTAGTTATGAATTTTCGAAGTTTCATAACGATTCGGCAACTTTCCTGCGTTTTGCTTGCGGAAATTCCACTTCGAAACTCATCCTCTTCAAATAAATCACGTTCTAAACAGCCCCTTATCATATATCTTCACTTCCAAACATTCTTATAACTTGAGCAACACATCCCATCGCCGAAGTGCGATATCTGAAACATTACAACCGTAATCCTCTTTGCAAACTTGCAACTGAACCTCTTCCGAGATGCAAGGCTACTCAACTGACAACTTCGCAGTCCACCAGCAAAGCCGATACATTGCAACTTTCTAATTTCCCTCTCCTACAAATAATCATCAATTACATCTAATCATCCTCCTTCAAGATGCTCCAACTTAATTACCAGTCGAGTCTTAATTCCAAGTCACATTCGATTCGGGAAACAACCAACTCCAACAACACTTGCACTGTTGCCAATAACAGTCTACTGAACCATCATCTTACAACTGAAACATAACCGAGAAGCGAAGCTTCTTCCCCACTTGTTTCAATCCAACACCTGCAACAAAACAAACAAGTACCGACAGTGATTCACTCACATGTCGTGTACCAAGGGATAAAACGCCGACAGTATTCAACTGTCGTGCAACTCAACTGACTCGACAATTGGCCGGACGGACCGACCTGCTCTGATACCACTATTGTAACACCCTCCTAAAACCCCGCGGAATATCAATTAAAATTCAGAGTAAAACATGAAAAGGGTATTACAACTTCAAAATATTTAAAACATTAAGCCATGCCATGCCTTATGAGTAGGGGTGCTCGCGGTGCGGTTTGGGCGGTTTTGACGAAAAAAAAATCATCCGAACCGCAAGAGAAAAAATAGTGCGGTTTGGTTTGGTTCGGTTGGCTTTTAAAAAAAATCCGAACCAAACCAAACCAAACTAATGCGGTTTGGTTCGGTTCGGTTGGTTCGGTTTTTTACAAATATTTTATTGAGCCATACATACACATATAGATGATAACATAATTTTGTATTTATACATTCATACACTATCAAATAACAACAAAACTCGTCATATTTTGACAATAATTTTCCATTTAATATGTAAAAATTAAATTAGACAAAAGTGGAATATTAAACATAAAATAATAGCATAAAACAATATAAAAATTATTATAACGAAACAAAAAAATAGAAGAGACGGAAGATTAGTGAAAGTGAAAAAGAAAAAAAGTGTTGAGAGATTAGAGGAGAAGATATGCGATAAAAACGAAACTGAAATACGAAACATTTACATAAAAATGAGAAGGTGAAAAGGAAAGAATATAAGAGAGTAGAGATTATAGAAGAAGAGGGAAGATGTATGTGGCAAAGAAGGTGCGATAATGTTATTAGAGATTTTAGAAGATCGGGACTGAAATTATATGTGTAAGGATGAGAAAATTGTTCGTAATTATAATGCTAATGTATAATAAGTTTAAGTTTGGGTTGGATGTGAGTTAGTAAAATTTAGGTTGTAACATAGTGCAGTTTGATTCGGTTTGGTTCGGTTTACACAATACAAACCGCGAACCGAACCGTGCGGTTTTGTAAAAACTGACCCAAACTAATCCGAACCAAATGCGGTTTTTTGCGGTTTCGGTTTGGTTTGGTTTCCGGTTTTCTATTGGGTTGGTTTGGTTTTGATCACCCCTACTTATGAGGAACTTCAAAACACATTATTCAGTAATTATGTTAACACAGCGGAATTTATCTCAAACTGAATGAATATAAAACATCGGGATTCACATCCAAATTCACCGATCCAAACCAACAAAACATTATTCCACATAAGAAATAACCCATCAATCAAATCCTAAAACAAACGTTTCCCCAGTGTTACAAGATCAGAGCATGACACCGACACAACCGTACTAACGAAGTAACTCTACGAGTTATCCTCACCCAGCACAAGCCGCTAATCTTTAATCTGAAAAATAATCAACAGTAAGTGTGAGTCTCATTCACATTTAGCC
The DNA here is from genome assembly GCF_029867415.1 of Vicia villosa. Classification (NCBI taxonomy): domain Eukaryota; kingdom Viridiplantae; phylum Streptophyta; class Magnoliopsida; order Fabales; family Fabaceae; genus Vicia; species Vicia villosa. The sequence goes on along the minus strand of NC_081182.1, from coordinate 125,291,667 downwards.
AATTTTATAAGATATAAATAATAAAATATTCAATCACATATTATTCACCCAATTACAGTTATGATCAAATTCACAACAACTCAATTAGCCACAACAAATACACAATCAACACGTATTATAACATTGGACAATCTTCCATTCATGTTATAATAGCACAAGTAGCCGAATGCAATGCAACTATATGCATGTGGTACCAAAATCTGGGATAACCCATCTCACCGATCCACCATCGTCAAGGATACGGCGACACCCACTCACTAATTCCACACAATGAGTTTTATAAAAAGTATGCTTCGAACGACATCCAAAACGGACTTACAGATCAAAAATTATGAGTTTTATAAAAACAAGTGATCTTACCGAGCAGATCTGATGACCAGCAACTATGAAGGCTTGAAGTTCAAGATGACAGATATGGAAAAAAAGGTGTTGTACCTGCAAGGCACTCCGATGCCAAAGTAAGTATGTATTTCACCAGGTACAACAAAGTAATAGGGTTTTAGTGGTAAGAAAAGATTACCTTGCCCTCTGTATGTAGAGGGCTATTTATAGGATGTTTTTGGAACGGATTAGACTCCTCCTTCTAGGGCGGATATTTAGGAGACGCGTGGACTGGTTATTTTCCGAGCACGAGGGGTCCTCGTGATCGGTTACTTGGCACGTTTTCCCGGTCTGATCGGATGGAAACCGCCACACGTGCTCTGAAGTTTATTGGGCCGAAAGCGGGAATGGCCCAATTGATTGGATTGAGTTGGTCCAGAACAGGAGCCCCCCAAGTCGTTGCTTCCAATCAGAGGAGAGGAGACTTATATGAAGTTGACCCAGGGGTCTATCTAGGATCCGAGCCCAAGGTATCCGAGGGAGGTAGGTCGTTTATTTCCGAGGAGAGGAAGGGTCAGGTCGGGAGTGGGGAAGTGTGTTGTTTACGAAAAGTTAGTGATTGGGAACGTTGCATTTAATGCGAAATGATAGGAAATCAATTACCTAGGCTATAGGGTTAATGATGATCATCCCTCTGCACAGTCTGGCACGTGCGGCGCGTGTGGGGACTTAAGTAGCCTATAAATAGAGAACAACCCTCACTTTTCCAAACATTTCAAATTCATTTGCTTCGTTCTCCCTCCGTCGACTCTTTTCTCTTGTAGTGGTATTTGTTACAGATTTTGCAACTCTTCATCAAAATCGTAACTGTAAGTTTAACCTGTGATTTCTGCTTTCTGCATTTTTATGCTTTGATCTTTATTTAGAATCGATGGCATGTGGTTAGGGTAAGCTTTTAGGAATATTTTTTGATGAACATAGATGATGAATGTGGTGGCGTATGGCGGAGATAGGAGGTTTCTCCGTCGCTCATGAGTGTGTTTTGTTGCATTTATCTTTAGATTCTGGCTTTCTGTATTGTTGATAAGCGTTTGATTATGCTTTTTAGTGTTTTTCTTCGTGCTCCAGCGTCGTAGTTAGACGTCCTGCGTTTTTTCCCTTTTCCCGGGCGCGAGTTTCTCCTGGCTCGGTATTTGTGGTTATGGGGGGAGGCAAGGACGCAGTTCTTCTGGTCTCTGGGCCGTAGGCGTGCCTTTTCACTCTGGACGATGGTGGAAGGGTGGATTTGATTTAATTGTCGAATTCACTGTTTTCCCCTGTGTTTCAGGTGAAAAATGGCCGAAGAGACTCGCCCGACGGCATCTGGCTTGTCGTCTTCAACTCCTCCAGCCCAGCAGGAGGTGCCCCGATCGGCTTGGGTGCACCCAGAGGCGTTGGACGTTTCGTGGATGATGATTCGGAAGTTTTTACGGAGGTCGGGGATGGATGGTCGGTACTTATCCCAGCCGAAGGAGATCGTATCTGCGACGTGTACACTCCTGATCTGCTTCCTATGTATGAGGTCGTATTCCGGGAGATGGGATTTCGGGCCCCCTTTACTAAGTTCCAGATCGGCGTTCTTAACCACTTGGAGGTAGCCCCTTGTCAGCTTCATCCTAACTCGATTACCTTCATCCGGGTGTTTGAGTTGGTATGTGCTCATTTGAAGATAGGGGCGACTATCCCTCTGTTCTTTTACATATTCTATGTACAGCGCACGGTGCGAGAAGGTCGCTTTAGTTGGGTATCTTTAAAGCAGTCCAAGAAGATATTCAAATCTTACTCTGATTCTTTGAAGCACTTTAAACCTCGCTTCTTCTTCATCCGTCCTCAGTCTCAGGAGGCTCGAGATAGCGCCTTTGCTCGGGTACCGACCTTGGACGTCCATGGCCGTCCTGTGCTTAACGATATCGGGGAGCCAGTCACCTCGCGTCGGCATCGTTTTAGGTTCTTTTGGTCCCGTGATCATTTCGAGTACCCTACTCATCAGTACATTACCAAGCTCTTTGATTTAGATGAGGATGCTCGGGGAGATTATGCTGTTCTCCAGAAGTTTGTCCAGGGTCTTCCTCCTGTTGCTAAGGTGGATCGGTCCGGGACATCTGTGGTTGGTGAAGATGGGCAAATTATTCGGGAGCCAGGAGTGATTAGTATAAAAGAGCTGTTAGCTGAGGGCACTGATGAGGGGGCTTTTACCTATCTGGGTATTTGCCCCTTTGCTTTTTATGCCATATTTGTTTCATTTTTTATTGTTTTTCATAGCTTTTTGATAGTGATTTTCTTGATGGGCTGGCCTCTTATGCTTTTTTCTTTTTCTTTGCAGAGGCTATGGATCGGGCACGTCATGACCGAATGCTCAGGAAGGCGAGCAAGCTGAAGGGGATTGTAAAGAGGAGTGTTGGTCCTCGGTTGGCGGCTGTGCAGAGATCCCCGGTTGTGGGTTCGGGTGCTTCTTCCTCCTCTGATGGCGTCCCTGGTTCCCCTTCCATGACTCCGGACCAAGGTGAATCATTGAGGCCAGTTACGGTGCTTCCTTCTCCTCTCCGCCCAGAGCCTGATCCGGACGCCTTGGTCTGTTGTAAATGCCAGAGAACCGAAGCCGTGGATCTTACTCAGGATGAGGCTGCTGACATTTTGACCCTTCCTTCGTGCTTTCTTCAGCCCAGATTCTTCGAGGGTGGTCCTTCCTTGACTATTCCGCGTGCTGAGTCTTTGCATATTGAGGGTTTGGATCCTTCTGTTCGTCAAAGGTTCCTCGTGCAGGATGCTTCGGCCGTGGTCCGTCTTTTGGAAATGGCCACTCTCTATGCTCGCTCGGCGCCTTTGTCAGCAGAAGCAGTGAAGTTTCTTCAGGAGCAAGTCAAGATGAGTGCCTCTGCCTCGGAGGAGAAGGACCGATTGCTGAAGGAGCAGGGCGAGGAACTGGACACGGTGAAGGCTCGGTTGAACCAAAAGGAGGCTGCTCTCGTGCAAGGTTAATACACCTTGCTCTCCAGGACTTTGTATGGAACAATGCTGTCTTCTTCGGTTAGGGAGGCCTCTCTTAGCCGTTCTCAGACTCCTGCTGAGGATGAGTCGGAAGAGGAGAAGACTCTTTTAACCAGGGCAGACTTGATTCAATACATCCGAGTCTTGGGGGGTGACTGTGTGGCGGCTGCCGAGGATACCTATAACTCCACTGTGGCTCAACTTAAATTGAAGAATCCGGGGGTGGAGTTGGTGATCGAAGGTACCAGGCCTTACCACCGTGTGGAGGGCGACCAGATTGTTTCTCCGGCCTTCGGGGAGGAGCCCGTGACCCAGGGAGCCGAGGATGTCCAAGTCGAGGAAGGTGTTTGAAGATTTTCTTTGTCTAAGTGTGGGGCCTGCGTGCCCGTTATTTTGTAATGTTGTTTTTCTGGGGGGTATGTGACCGGTAAAATAGCAAGTGTACTATTTTTGCCGATGTAGTAATAATAGAGTAAATTCCCCAAGTATCGAATTCGCGGACTGCGTAGAAATAATATTATTCAGAACAGTGCAATTGAATAAAAAGTCATCGGGGTGTTTGGTTTTTATGTTTAATTTAAATAACAACTTATGCAAAACGAAAGAGTTAAAATAGTTTGACTAATGAAAATATACGGAGACAAGTTAGGATAGATGTATGAATCGCTCTATAACGAAATAAGTACTAATTGACAGATTAACTGACGAAATTCTCAACTACCAATGCCGAACATTGATTTTTCCTAATTCCTTAGTGAAAAACTTCTTGAGATTAAAACTATCTTTTCATTCCTGATCACTATAATTTTATACCAAGATTCTATAAGACACAGCCCGGATAAAATGATCGCTATTCATCAAACCCTTATTCCTAAGTGATTATCAGTGATAACGTTATGATTAAAAAGCATTGAGTCTGTTTGTCGGACCAAAATCCCAATCGTAAATCAACAATATACTTTCCAATATAATGAGGCCATAAGAACTTTTAATCATAAACTGAATTTCATAAAGATAATCTGAAAACAAAGGTAAATAATTCGTTACATCACATGATCCAGGGACATCACCCTAACAAGTAATAGTTTATCTACTCATGGTAATTGTCAAAATAACAGAATTTAGGGTTGAAAACATTACAATAAGATGAATCGGAATTGATCTCCAATCGCGGATGCTCTTGAAGATTTCTTCGCTTCAAACCCTAGTGCTTTCAATCCTTCTTTTCACGTTCTCCGACCGTCAAAAAGTGATTTTCTCCTTTCCAAACAGTGACTAAATATATCTCAGCAATTATTCTCCTCCGAAAATTCCATAATGCCCTTCCTTAAGTGACTGATTCCAAGAGTTGAAAACAAAACTTTTTCTGCGCGCACGTCTGACACGGCCGTGTCATGGGACACGGGTGGCCGTGTCAGATCTCTGACCTCTTGGCTTTTAACAATTTCAATCATTTCCCTTCAGCAAGTGTGACACGGCCGTGTCATGACACGGGTGGCTGTGTCACAGCTCTGTCTCGCCAAAAACCACTTTTTCTTGTCTCGAATTGTGCCCTGTATCTGCAAAACTTAAACACTACCAACACAAGATCAAAAGCAATGGAAAAACAACAAAAACTAGAAAAGATAACACACCAAACTCAAATACGAAAATTAACAAAACTAAAAAGAACTAGACTAAAACGACTCAAAATACCACCGAATGAAATGCTTTTCCATTGATTTGAACATAGGAACAAGGTGAAATTGGTGGCCGATCAGTATGCCCCCCGTTTTGATTCTGTATGTACAATTTACCATCTCGGTCTATATGGCCGTAGTTGGGCATATTTTCGGGCTGTTTTTAACGCTTTTGTGAGTTTCTTTGGGACTTGTGCGTGTGCGTTATGAGTTTTTTGGGAGATGCGTTATTGTTTTCCAATGTCTTTATTCATTAATGGCACATTCGTTTCCCAAGATTATTGTTCCCCTTCTTCCCTTATAAAAGGAGGTCTCGTGGACCTCTTCTTTCTTCATTTCTTGCAGGAATGGGTGGAGCTACTGGGAAGAAAGTGTCTTCATCCTGGTGTTCTCGCGGGGTGAAGAAGATGAACGAGAAGAAGAAGGCTTCGACTTGCTCTGCTTCTCGCTCTCGTGGCTCTTTGAGTTTAGATGCTCGTGCTCGGGAGACTGGTGTGAGAGTCGTGATTGACGCGGATGGTTCCGAGACCGAGCGGGATGAAGATTGTTATCAGTATGTTCACTCAGAGGAATTTGCCAATCGGGAGGAATGAAGTGATTTTTTTTCAATTGTTTGTTTTGTAATTTCTCATGAATGATGAATAAAACACCGTTGTTGTTCCTTTATGTATTTATGTTGCATTTTATGAAGATTTGCTCGACTTATAACGCGTTGATCGCCCATTGTGTGGAACTGTGGTCGATTGCCGGGGACGTGTGCCTGGCATATGGTGAGTCTCGGATTTCGTTGTATTGAGCTCCGTGGCTCATGGCGTGAACGGTCCCTTCGCGAGTGGGGCGTTCTGCCGTCATGGTACGTGCTTAAGACGAGGATGCTCTGTATTTAGGGCCTCTCGAAGAACAAAGAGTTGCTCGATTAAGAGAGGGGCTCCCGTTGTTTTGTTTCAATTAGAGGTGCTCGGCTCGTATCGGGCCGCACCTTATTAGCTGTAGTATTGTTTGAGTTTCTCAGCGTTCTAGGGTCGAGCGAGTTCTTTTCCTTGCAAGTTCTCCAGGTAGTATGCCCCATTTTCTGTCCTCGCTCGGACACGATAGGGGCCTTCCTAATTCGGGGCAGTTTGCCTTCTCGGGAATCTTTGTGGTTTCTTTTTAGTACTAGGCTGTCTATTTTAAATTCCCGTTTAATGACCTTAGTGTCGTGTCTTAGGGCGATTTTTTGCTTAAGTGAAGCTTCGCGTAGAGTGGCCCCAGTGCGAATTTCTTCGACCAGATCGAGCTCTTCCCTGATTGCCTCGGTGTTGCCCTATGTCTCAAGTGGCTCTTCGATGCGTCTAGAGGGGACATGTATTTCGACAGGGATCACGGCCTTCGTTCCTTACGTCAGTCGGAAGGGGGTCTCCCCGGTAGTGGAGTGTGGGGTGGTGCGATAAGCCCATAGGATGCTGTGCGGCTCTTCTACCCATCCTATTTTTATTTCGTCTAGTCTTCTTTTGAGGCCCTTCAAAGTTACTCTGTTGGCGGCCTCTGCTTGCCTGTTCGTTTGTGGGTGCTCGACTGACGCGAAATGTTGCTTCGTACCTAATTTCGTGATGAATTCTTGGAAGCGCCCGTCTGTGAACTGGGTGCCGTTGTCGGTGATGATAGCTAATGGTACCCCGAACTGGGCTAGGATGTTTCTTTTGTAGAAGCAGAGTACGTTCAAGGATGTGATTTTGGCCAGTGGCTCGACCTCGATCCACTTGGTAAAATAGTCGACCGCAACTATGAGATACTTGTTCTGATTGCTTCCGGTCATGAACGGACCGAGGAGATCCACCCCCACCACGCGAATGGCCAGGGAGACGATAAGGATTTGAGTTTGTTGGGGGGCGCGAGGTGCATGTCCCCGAATCGTTGGCATTTGTCGCATTTCTTAACATATTCTTTGGCGTCGTTTTGCATCGTCGGCCAATAGTAGCCTGCTCGTAGCCAGCCTTTCTTTCACGAGGGTCAGGTATTCGGCGAGGGCTTCGCTTTTAACCTGATATTCGCCCGAGATGTGGGATGCGACCAGTTGAGAATCGGTGAATACATCAATGTCTTCGGATTCTAAGTCGTTTGCAAGGCGCAGCCCGACTAGCAGGGCCTCATATTCTGCTTGGTTGTTGGATGTCGGGAATGATAGTGAAAGGGATACCTCTATGAGCTCTATGAGGGTTCCTTATCCATTTTCAAGAATGATCCCCGCTCCGCTGCCGGTTGAGCTTGAAGCACCATCCACATATAAGGTCCACCTTCGGGCGTTGTTGTTTGTTGTTTTGGGAAGGCCATTTTGGCTACGAAGTCTGCCAAGACCTGTGCTTTAAGGGCCTTTCTTCCCTCGTATTTGATGTCGAACTCCGCAAGTTCCAACGACCACCAGAGCATTCTCCCGGCCATGTCAGGGCGTGCAAGCAATTGTTATACGGGTTGCTCAGTTCGTACGACTATGGTATGTGCTAGGAAATAGTGTCTGAGTCTTCGGGCTACGGTTATTAACGTGAGTCCGACCTTTTCGATCTGTTGATATCTGATCTCGGGGCCCTGGAGTGCTTTGCTTGTGAAGTAAATGGGTTTCTGTCCCTCCGAGGTTTCTCGTATCAAGGCCGCGCTAACGGCCTCGGTGGCTACAGCGAGATAGATGTATAAGATTTCTCCATTCTAACACAATTTCACATAATCAATAACACACACTTTTTGAGGACTTACGGGTTGTAACGGAGCTTAGGTTAGGTAGGATAAACAAAGAAATTGGGTACGAGGGTTTATGGTTTGGTATCAACTAATCCGTCCGATATCTTTTTGCACATTACATCGTATTTGGAGTGTTTAGCGATTTTTCTGCTTTCCGGACTCTTAGGACTCTTTACATGATGGCAAGTGTGTAAAACAAAATCAATTTTCTCTCTTTTTTTTTCTTTTGCACAAACATTTTCTTTCTTGCATTTCCTTTTTTTTTCTTTTCACACTTGCCTCCTTCTTTTGTTATCGGACTTGGTTACCCCAAACTTAACTTTTGCTATCGGACTCGGACTTATAGTTAATACCAAATATAGAGGAAAAAAGAGGGGTTATGAAAAAAAATTATATAATTTTTTTTATTTTTTTATTTTATTATTAGAACAACATGGATGATGGGTAAAGATTGGTTAACGAGGGATAATAGACAACAAGGTTGGGTAAGAAAGGCTCAGGGTTAAACAAACAAAAGTGCCTCAGTGTGTGTGATCAATTTGTGTACTATATGAAGAACAAATGCAAAATTAGAGTGATGATGCCATACCTGATGCTCTCTCATGATGAAATGATGTGTTTGGCTTTGTATATCCTCACATGTTAGGTATTGCTTACAGGTCCAACAATGGTCTCCATTTTGTACAACTTCATGTCCGGTTCGGGTTGCTCTAAACTCATTCATTTGGCACCATCAAGTTGCGTCTAGCATTTTTCTTCAGTTGTGCCAACTTTCACAGGTGCCCCGGAAGCCAATTTAAGATGCGTCTTTCCCCTTTTTCACCTTCATTCCCATGATACTTTTCTCTGAAATCACATTCATCCTGGTGCACAGAAGACTCAAAACACACATAAAATAAGGAAATAACACAAACGGAAATAACATAAAATAACTTAAAACGAAAGAACCTCCCCCACCCTTGGACTTAACATTGTCCTTAATGTGTAAGCAAGCATAAGGGAGACTTACAGTGCTCACTGAGGCAGAGGTGGAGGGTATGGAAATTGAAATATCATGCGTTGCATCATTTCCTGAATGTTATAAATAGCAGTCCCTTTTCGGGTCTGCTCCTCTCCTTGGCGGGTTTGCTCTAGCCCTTGCCTTAATAGCTCCCCGCCTTGGCGGGTTTGTTCCGCCCTCAGGTACTTAATCTCGGTATGCATCCACCCCCATTGGTCCTGCGGCATTCGAGAGGTGCCCTCATCAAATGCGCTTGGAGGTGGACCTGTTTGCTTAGGTTCCTCGTGCTTCTCCTGGTCATCATCTTCACCACCTGCATCCAAAAACTCAAGATCCATGTCACCATCCCCATTCGAGGTGGTGCTTGTATGTTAGCTCCATCATAAATGCACACAAGATTAGGATTAGGCAATTCCAAAATGTGAGCCCCATGAATCATCAAAGAGTAAGTTTGGGGTTGCACGGAGAACATCCCTTGTTTAATCAAAGCAGCCATATCAATTTTTAAAATACACGGATTTATTTCTTGAAGATTCCGCATCTCTGCACCATACCCCAAACCATCAGCCAAGGCAGTAACAATACCCCCAACATAAATATCCCCTGATTTTGCTCTACTAACCTTTTTCAAATGATCCGCTATGAAAGCGGCCGCATTAAGCGGTTTTTGCTCAGCCATACAGTACAAAAAATATAATTCCTGAATGGATTCCACACCAGGGCTGTCTCCTCTACCAAAGAGTGTATATGCTAAAGCCTTCTGGGCATAGCGGAAGCAAGGGTTTTGGATACTTGTCGCTTTTGCCCCTTTAGGACAATAAGACTCTCTACCTGTTATAGCTATCCAAAACGATTCAGGGTTAAATGAGTTCGGTGCCCTACCCGCACCCGAACTTGGTATCCTCAGGGCCTCTCCAAAATATTCCAAACTTAATTCATGGCCAATGTCGAACAAACAGAATTTTAATGTTCCGTAATGCTCAGGTTCCACCCTGTTTGTTCTCAGCTTCATCTCAAACTCAAAAGTGCTTAAAAATTCATAAGTTAATCGCTCAAAAGTGGGAGCCTCAAACTGAATAAATCTTAACAAACCTAATGCGTGAAACATACGATGTATCTCTGTTTTTATTCCTAAACATTCAGTAGTAACATCACAAACATACCTTGTCGGTAAAATATTTCTACGGAGATGAGCATTGTACTTCTCTCTATGAGCATCCAACCGGAAAGTAATTCCATGGTTGTTTCCTTCTCTTCTTGCACGTTGAGTGGGTCTAGATGACCCAGCATTGTCCCTTCTTGGTGCAGCTTTTCTTGGAGGCATATTTGCAACCTACAACAAAATTTCACAAACGAAAACCTACGGTGAAAGTAGAAATAAATTAGAGAATAATGCTTAGGATGATGAGAGGATGAACTTTTGTGAAGACGGATTGCGATTTGGTGAAGATTTGAGGGTGAACTTGGAGGTTTTGTGTGAGGGTTTAATGGAGGCTAGGGTTGGAGATGGAGAAGATGAAGGAAAAGTGGAAGAGAGAGGTGAATAATAGTGGAGAGAGATAAGAAAATCTGATGTGTAATTGGGTGGTTTAAGAGATAAAATTTTTAAACAAAGGGGGCCCACCACAATGAAAAACGAAATTTGCAAAAAAATTTGCGTTCCTGCCTGACACGGCCGTGTCACAGGACACGGGTGCCCGTGTCAGGCTTCTGGCTCTTCCCAAACTTTGTGATTTATAGGAAAATCCTTTAAGGCCTGTGACACGGCTGAAGGATAGAAAAACACTTAGAAAGGGGGGGGGGGGGGGTTGAATAAGTGTAGCTTTAAAACTTGTAAGATAAAAACTATTTGCACAATGATTTTTATCCTGGTTCGTTGTTAACTAAACTACTCCAGTCCACCCCCTTGGAGTGATTTACCTCACCTGAGGATTTAATCCACTTAGACAACTGCTAAGTCTTCTAGAGTATCCTGATCACAACCTGATCACTCTAGGAACAAACTGCTTAGACAACTTCTAAGACTTGCTAGAGTATACTGATCAACAACCTGATCACTCTAGTTCTTACAATTTAATGTAAACAAATTCTTTTAAGAGTTACAATGCTTCTTATAAAGCTATTATCACAACTGTGATTTTCTCTTAAGTTTAAGCTTAAATCTCACTAAGATATTACAACAACAATGTAGTGAGCTTGACGATGAAGTTTGAGAGCTTTTGATTTGAACATCGTTTGTGCAAGATTGGTTCAGAGTTCGTAATTCGTAACCTTGCTTCTCATCAGAACTTCATATTTATAGGCACTTGAGAAGATGATCGTTGGGAGCATTTAATGCTTTGCGTAATCCGTACAACATTGCATTTAATGTTTCACTCTTTTGCCAACTACCTCGAGCCTTGTTTCCGTTGTGTCTACTGACGTTGCCTTTAATAGATTCTAACGTTCCTTTTGTCAGTCAGCGTAGCCTGCCACCTTGTACTTGCTTCTGATCTGATGTTTGTGTAAACAACGTTTGAATATCATCAGATTCAAATAGCTTGGTGCAGAGCATCTTCTTGTCTTCAAACCTTGAAGTGCTTCTGAGCGTGATACCATGAGAACTTCAGTGCTTCTGCTCCTGATCTCTAGTTCTTCTGATGCTTCCATAGACCCATGTTCTGATTCTGCTTGACCATCTTCTGATGTCTTGCCAGACCATGTTCTGATGTTGCATGCTGAACCTTCTGAGTCAGTTGCTTCTTGCGCTGATTTTGTGCATACTCTTTATATAATTCCTGAAACGGAAATTGCATAGTATTAGAGTACCACATTATCTTATACAAAATTCATATGCTTGTTATCATCAAAACTAAGAATATTGATCAGAACAAATCTTGTTCTAACAATCTCCCCCTTTTTGATGATGACAAAAACATACATAAATGATATGAATTTGCGATCAGAAAATACAGACGGCTAAGGACAATTACATAGCTATAGCATAAGCATATAGACATTGTGTGAATATGTCTCCCCCTGAGATTAACAATCTCCCCCTGAGATAAATAATCTCCCCCTGAAATAAATACTAGAAGAATTTCATAAATAAAAGACTTCCCTGAGTATTTCAGTTGAGACGTTCACATATGCTTAGATCTTCAGACCATTCACAGCTTCTGATTCTTGCTTCCATAGGACAACTTCAGAGCTTGAATTTCTTTTTGAATCATTGCATGCTAGATTGTATCAGAACATTGTTGAATGTACCAGAGCATCTTTACATCCTAAAATGTTACAGAACAAACTAAACAACAAAAGTCAGCATGAATGACTCAGAACATAGAATATGTTTCAGAACATATAATATGTATCAGAGCAAACAAACATAATGTTTCAGAGCATATTTTGTAACTAAAAACATGCATCAGAACATATAAGGAATAAGAACGAAAGCATATTCTATCATCAGAATATCAGAACATTCTTCCTTCTTGCTTCTGATCCTTGAAGCTTTTTAGCACTCAGCTTGCTTCAATTTCCATGAGCTTGCTTCTATATAGAATTGCTTTTCCCCATGTCTTTGCTTCTCATGTTGAGCTTTAAAGAGGATCTTCAATTCCTGCAAAACAACATTCAAAGACATAGAACTTTGCAAGTTCTGTTAGAAATGTGGAGCCTTTCTCCCAGCAACTGATAAAATAAATCAGATCATTTATCACATTGTTCTCCCCCTTTTTGTCATAACATCAAAAACATAAAAGATTCAGATGAAAAAACAAGACAAACACATGAAGAAAAGGATAATTTTCATTAAGCACGAAGAAAAAAGTTCAGAAGTACAAGAGGGAGGGCAAGGGAAGATGCATAGAAAAACAGATGCAGCAAAACAAAAGAAAACAATCTAAGACCAAATGACTAAGATGACCCTAGTTTTGACATGATCTTGGCACGCATATCATGAATCCCATTGTTGCTCTCATTCTGCCTCTCCATGAAAGCACGAAACTCAGCGTTGATCGATCTCTGCTCATCCTGGTTCTTCTGAATCACTTCCAGAGTCCTTGCGAGACGAGAAGGTTCATCAGAAGAAGCTTCACAACTTCTTTCCAGAGGGATGGCATTCTGATCCGCAGCTTCCATAGTCAGATCATTTGCAGGATTTTTCTCAATAGGAATGGTTTCAGCAACATGATCTTCAGCATCTGCTTCTTCCATAGAAGCATCTCCATACTCTGTAGCAGGAACTTCAGAATCTCCATTCTCAATAGCCTGAAGAATGGCAGCAAGATTCCGTGGAGCAGAAGGACCTTCAACTTGTGGTGGGTCAACAACTTCTGGAATGACCAAGCTTGGGTCTTCCTCAGAAGGATTTTCCCTCAGAAATTCAAAGAGAGTCCTGAAGTCTCCAATCAGAACAGGATATTGAGGTCTCCAGACCACAATCTCCCTGTAAGGATTAGCTTCCATTGCAGCAGCAATTCTTGCTTCTTCCAGCTCATCAGTGAACAGTTTCTCCTCAAAGATATATCTCCCTCCGAGACGAGCGAACCAGAAGTCTTCATAACTTCTCAGAATTCCACAAGGTCGTGGAGCAGCTTCTACACAAATTTCCTGAAGTTCTTCAAAACAAGCATCTGCTTTTCTTCGGAAGATTCTCCAGAACTTTCGCATAGCAACATCATTCAGGCCAGCACTTTCAACGATTCTGAGATTATCAAAGACTCTTCTGAGATTCAGCTTTACCAATTCAAAAATTACACCGATAGGGTATTCTCGGCGGGATTTTATTTTGGTTATTGGAGAGTCAGGGTTAGGGACAGAATAGGGTTGAGGCTCTCTATCCAACCTATAAGAAGATTCTGCTTCATTGTCAGAATCTAACACTACCATTTCAGCTTCGGGACGAGGCTTGGGAGTGTAGTTGCAATCACGGAGCAATTGCTCATGTGATGTAGAATCTGGAAGATCAGAAACAGCTTGATTGTTTTGAGAGGTAAAAGGAATAGGTTCAAAGTTTGCATGAGGAGGTGGTTGAGAAGTGGATATATTTGTGTGAGGTGGAAAGAGAGTTTGTAGGGGTGGTATATCAAGAACAGGGTTATCAAGGTTCTGGTCAGAAGCAAGGTTGCTTGCGGGTGGAGAGGAAGGAATGGGGACATTTGGAATGGGTGAAGGAGGAGGAGAAAGGATTTTGGTTATAGGAGAAGAGGGAGGTGTGAGAACATGATCTTTTATGGGTGATTCTGATGGGGCTTTATCTGGTTGATTTACTGGTTCAGGGGTTTGGGCAACAGCTATTGGTGCAACTTCAGAACGTAAAGCAGGAACAAAATCAGGTTCAGAGAGATGTATACCTTTGGATACCTTCTAAACAGCTTCGAACACAACCTCAAGCTTCTTCCGCTTCTTACTCTTCTGCTCAACAACAATCCTTGCTTTACCACGAGAGATTTCTCTCCTTCTGGAAGATTCCAGAGCTTCCTTCTCATTAACAGCACCCTTCTGACCTTCAACTGCTTGAGTTGTTGGTTCTTGAGAGATTTTAACATGCTGATTCACAGCTTCTGCTTGCTGATTCACAGCTTCTTGAACATCCTCATCTTCATCAGAGGCATTAATTATTAACTTCCTTTTTCTGATCTTCTTCTTCTCAACAGCTTTAACAATTTAAACATTTTTATTCGATTTCTTCTTCTTCTTCTTTTCAGCAGCCTCCTTCTTATTCTTTTCAAATTCAATTGAAACAGCCTGAACAACTTCAGCAATAACTTCTTCTGGAACAACATTTTCAACAGTAGCAGCAGCTACATTCTGAACTACCTTCACCTGATTATCATAAGGATGATCAAATTTTCTTTTGGTCCTTCTTTCCTTCTTTTCAGTAGCTTCAGGAACAGCTTCTGAAACATCTTCCGAGGCAGCAGCCCTAGAAGTAGAAGTTTTCTTGCGACCCTTTTTAGCAGGAGCATCTTTTTATTGATCTTTTACTCCTTCATCTTCCTTGAGTGACTTCAGATATCTAGTTCTGACTCCTGGTACCTCACTTCTGAAGAAGGGTTCAAAGTCAGCAAGAATAGGATCTCTTTTGCTTCTTGCTCCAGGAAGAGGTTGAGGGGTTTTGATAACAACATCAATGACACTCATCTTTCTCAAAGTGAGAGCGTTCAAGCAACTTCCAGTGGTAACGACAAGGTCTTTGATGGTACCTTCAGCTTCCAGGTTCTCAACAATCTTGGAGTGAACCAGAAGGTTTGAAATGATTCTACCAAAAGGAATGATAGTACAATTCTTCACTCTGAAGGCATTTCTGGAATCCCTCACAACATTCCACATGTGATTGAAGATTATGTAGATAACATCAACCTTCTTCTGAGTAGAAATGCAATCCAGAATGTATTTCTGCTCATTGTTGACGAAATCTGCAGCATGTGTTCCTTTCCTGTGATAGAAACAACCCAGAAGAATCTTGGTCCAGATTTTATAAAGATCCCTCATATCCTTGACACGTTTTGTCTCCTTTACATCTGTGTAGAGAGTAGACAACACAACATCCCAATCAGCCCTTTGATCAATTTCAAAAGCACCCTCAGGGTTTCTCAGATCGAACATCATTCTAAGGATGTTCTCAGTAACGACCACGAACTTCCCATGGACGAAAGACAGAATAGATTTAGGAGCGACAACTGCATGCACCCAAAATTCCTTTACAAGATCTGGGTAAACTGGTCCACAGAACTCAGAAAATAATGAGGCCCACCCTTGAAAAATGATGTCTTCCTTAAGACGAAAGTTATGTTCTTCTAGACTATCAAAGTCAACCATTAGTTCACAGATAACTTCCAGATCCTTCTTGGGAATAGAACAGGCAACAATCGGAGTGATTTGCTGATTTTCTTCTTCTTGAAGATGGAGAGGGACAAATGAGCCAACATTGTGAGATGATGAAGCGACCATTGAAACAGAACAGAAGTTTGAAGAACAGAATCTGGGTTTGCGCTTAGGGTTTGAGAAGAGACTGAAAAGGTTGCAAAAATGCATGCAAGAAGAAAGAGAGAATGGGAGCGAAAAAGATACACGTTATGATTTGAAATGTATTTATAGAGACGAATTTGAAAAAGAATGCAATAAAATTTTGAGAATGAACAGTTACAGAATCAAAAGAAATCAATTGCATTAAATGATGAGTGACGTTAGGTGAGAGATCGTGGTAAATGAAATGATTTAACACAGTTACCTAGGGCGGCGTCCCATCAGATTCTTCACGCTTTTTACTCACCGTACAGACACGTGTTCATCATTAGAAACTACTTGATGACAGTTGTGTTGTTCTGAAGGAACTTTACACCTTCTGATTATGATCACTGCTTCTGATTGATATTCTTTAGAAATGATCTAGTTCTGATAGGATCATTTTTCTTTCCAAGGATCACATCTTCTGAATGAGCTGAGGAGAGTCTAGAAGATCTTCTGACTGTTGGCTCTTCAGAAATTCTGAGATTCTCTAAAGATGCCGCAACTTGATCTTCTGATCCATTGCTTCTGAGACTTTCAGCTTCTGGAGCTTTGCTTCTTGGTTCTACAGCTTCTGATATGTCAATATCTATATCTGCAAAATTCTCAAACTGCTTTGGCTTTTCAAGACCAAGCTTATCATCAAACCTGATATTGATTGATTCTTCTACAACCAATGTTTCAGTATGTTATACTCTGTAGCCTTTAGAGCGTTCAGAATATCCAAGAAGAAAACATTTTTATGCCTTAGAATCAAACTTACCAAGATGATCTTTAGTATTCAGAATAAAACACACACATCCAAAAGGATGAAAATATGAAATGTTGGGCTTTCTGTTCTTCCACAATTCATAAGGAGTCTTATTTAGAATAGGTCTTATAGAGATTCTATTATGAATATAACATGCAGTGTTTATTGCTTCTGCCCAGAAGTGCTTAGCCATATTGGTCTCATTGATCATGGTTCTGGCCATTTCTTGCAGAGTCCTATTCTTTCGCTCTACAACTCCATTTTGCTGTGGAGTTCTAGGGCAAGAGAAATCATGGGCAATACCATTTTCTTTGAAGAACTCCTCAAAGAATCTGTTCTCAAATTCGCCACCATGATCACTTCTGACCTTTATGATTTTGCACTCCTTCTCAGATTAGATCTGAGTGCAGAATTCAAAGAACACTGAATGAGACTCATCCTTGTGTTTTAAGAACTTTACCCATGTCCAGCGGCTATAATCATCTACGATGACTAATCCATATTTCTTCCCTCTGATAGATGCTGTTTTGACTGGTCCAAACAGATCAATATGCAGAAGTTCTAACGGCCTTGAGGAAGAGACAACATTCTTAGATTTGAATGCAGGTTTGGAAAACTTGCCCTTCTGACATGCTTCACAAAGAGCATTTGATTTATATTTCCGATTTGGGAGTCCTCTGACCAGATTTAGTTTGTTAATCTGAGAGATCTTTCTCAAACTAGCATGTCCTAATCTTCTGTGCCAGACCCATTGCTCTTCAGAAACAGACATAAGGCAAGTTACCTTTTGCTTCTCAAGATCTGAAAGATCAATCTTATAAATATTGTTCTTTCTCTTGCCTGTAAATAGGATTGAGCCATCCTTCTGACTTACAACCTTGCAAGACTTTTGATTGAAGATTATATCATAACCATTGTCACTTAATTGACTTATGGACAATAAGTTATGCGTTAATCCTTCTACAAGAAGTACATTAGTTATGGAAGGAGAGTTACCAATACTTATGGTTCCAGAGCCAATAATCTTGCCCTTCTGATCTCCTCCAAACTTGACTTCTCCACCAGGTTTAAGCACCAGGTCTTGGAACATAGACCTTCTTCCCGTCATGTGTCGCGAGCACCCAGAGTCCAGGTACCATGACATTTTGTGCTTTGACCTCTTTGCTGCTAAGGATATCTGCAACATAAATTATCTTCTCGGTACCCACAATTTCTTGGGTCCTTTCTTGTTAGTCTTCCTCAAGTTCTGATTGAACTTGGGTTTAGCATAATAGTTAACAGGAGGAACAGCATGATATTCTTTAGGTTTGACAGCATGATATTTCTTAGGTTGTGTCACATGCTTCTTGGTGTGTGTAGTGTTAAAACTCTGTGCATGTGAAGTGAGCCTAATATCATGTGCATGGCCATATTTGAACTGATCATACAATGGCTTGTATGTGATTTTCAAATCATCCACAGATTCAAATTTATGTGAGGTATCACCCTCATAGCCAAAACCAAACCTTCTGTTTCCAGAAACACCATATATCATAGAAGCAAGATGACTTCTGCCAATACTTCTAGATAGGAACTTTCTGAAGCTCAAGTCATATCCTTTCAGATTATGATTGAGACTAGGAATGGATTTTTCTGATTCAGAAGGAGATCCACTATCTTTGGATAATTTTAAAACTTTTTCCTTCAGTTCAGAATTTTCCAATTCCAGATTCTTAGTTTCAAATTTAAATTGCTTTTTCAACTTTTTGTATTTGATACTAAGATGAGCCTTGAGTTCCAGAAGTTCAGTCAAACTGGAAACTAACTCATCTCTATATAGTTCAGAAAATACCTCTTCAGAATCTGATTTTGATGTAGATTCTGATCCATCATTCACTGTGGCCATCAGTGCAAAGTTGGCTTGCTCTCCTTCAGATTCTGATTCTGATTCTGATTCAGAATCATCCCATGTTGCCATAAGACCTTTCTTCTTATGAAACTTCTTCTTGGGATTCTCCTTCTGAAGTTTTGGCATTCATTCTTGAAGTGTCCAGGCTCATTGCACTCAAAGCAGACGACCTTCTTCTTGTCAGATCTTCTGCCACCAGAATATTCTCCTCATTCAAATTTCTTTGAACTTCTGAAGCTCTTGAACTTCCTTTGCTTGCTCTTCCAGAGTTAGTTTACCCTTCTGGAGATCATGGACAGTTCATCATCTTCTTCTGATTCTGATTCTTCAGAATCTACTTCTTCAGCCTGAAAAAGCGTTAGTGCATTTTTTAAAATTAGATTTTAATGCAATAGACTTACCTTTCTTCTGAGGCTCATTTGCATCCAGCTCTATCTCATGGCTTCTCAAGGCATTGATTAGCTCTTCCAAAGAAACCTCATTCAGATTCTTTGCAATCTTGAATGCAGTCACCATTGGGCCCCATCTTCTGGGCAAGCTTCTGATGATCTTCTTTACATGATCAGCCTTGGTGTAGCCTTTGTCCAGAACCCTTAATCCAGCAGTTAGCGTTTGAAATCTTGAGAACATCTTCTCAATATCTTCATCATCCTCCATCTTGAAGGCTTCATATTTCTGGATTAGAGCGAGAGCTTTAGTCTCCTTGACTTGAGCATTTCCTTCATGGGTCATCTTCAATGACTCATATATATCATGGGCGGTTTCCCTGTTAGATATCTTCTCATACTCAGCATGAGAGATAGCATTCAGCAAAATAGTCCTACATTTATGATGATTCTTGAAAAGCTTCTTTTGATCATCATCCATTTCTTGTCTAGTAAGCCTTACGCCTGTAGCTTTTACTGGATGTTTGTAACCATCCATCAGAAGATCCCATAATTCACCATCTAGGCCAAGGAAGTAACTTTCCAGTTTATCTTTCCAGTATTCAAAGTTTTCACCATCAAATACTGGTGGTCTAGTATAGCCATTGTTACCATTTCCATTGTATTGCTCAGCAGAGCCAGATGTAGGTGTAGATGTTGGAATTTCACCAGCCATCTTTTACTGAAGCATTTTTTTCTTCCTGAATCTTTTCTAAACACAGTTAAGTGCTTGCACCTTAGAACCGGCGCTCTGATGCCAATTGAAGGATAGAAAAACACTTAGAAAGGGGGGGGTTTGAATAAGTGTAGCTTTAAAACTTGTAAGATAAAAACTATTTGCACAATGATTTTTATCCTGGTTCGTTGTTAACTAAACTACTCCAGTCCACCCCCTTGGAGTGATTTACCTCACCTGAGGATTTAATCCACTAATCACACTTGATTACAATGGTTTTCCACTTAGACAACTGCTAAGTCTTCTAGAGTATCCTGATCACAACCTGATCACTCTAGGAACAAATTGCTTAGACAACTTCTAAGACTTGCTAGAGTATACTGATCAACAACCTGATCACTCTAGTTCTTACAATTTAATGTAAACAAATTCTTTTAAGAGTTACAATGCTTCTTATAAAGCTATTATCGCAACTGTGATTTTCTCTTAAGTTTAAGCTTAAATCTCACTAAGATATTACAACAACAATGTAGTGAGCTTGATGATGAAGTTTGAGAGCTTTTGATTTGAACAGCGTTTGTGCAAGATTGGTTCAGAGTTCGTAATTCGTAACCTTGCTTCTCATCAGAACTTCATATTTATAGGCACTTGAGAAGATGATCGTTGGGAGCATTTAATGCTTTGCGTAATCCGTAAAGCATTGCATTTAATGTTTCACTCTTTTGTCAACTACCTCGAGCCTTGTTTCCGCTGTGTCTACTGACGTTGCCTTTAATAGCTGCTAATGTTCCTTTTATCAGTCAGCGTAGCCTTCCACCTTGTACTTGCTTCTGATCTGATGTTTGTGTAAACAACGTTTGAATATCATCAGAGTCAAATAGCTTGGTGCAGAGCATCTTCTTGTCTTCAGACCTTGAAGTGCTTTTGAGCGTGATACCATGAGAACTTCAGTGCTTCTGCTTCTGATCTCTAGTTCTTCTGATGCTTCCATAGACCCATGTTCTGATTCTGCTTGACCATCTTCTGATGTCTTGCCAGACCATGTTCTGATGTTGCATGCTGAACCTTCTGAGTCAGTTGCTTCTTGCGCTGATTTTGTGCATACTCTTTATATAATTCCTGAAACGGAAATTGCATAGTATTAGAGTACCACATTATCTCATACAAAATTCATATGCTTGTTATCATCAAAACTAAGAATATTGATCAGAACAAATCTTGTTCTAACAACGGCCGTGTCACATGACACGGGTGCCCGTGTCACAACCCTTCTATTCTTCCAAAATCAATTTTTTATGCATCTTCTTCAGGGCCTGTGACACGGCCGTGTCACATGACACGGGTGCCCGTGTCACATGACACGGGTGCCCGTGTCACACCTCTGGCTTCCCCGAAATTAGTTTTTCCAAATTCTCTTCTTCCTGGTGTTGCACCCCAAAATTTGCCCATATTTATTTCTAACTGGCTTAGGCACTTGCATTCATTTGCATACCTTCCACTAGGTCATCTAACATAATCCATGCATTCATTAACCAATAATTGGAGACATGGGATCAGAGGTCTTCTAGTGGATTAGAGTTCTATTGGCTTTGAGGTTCCTACTTAAGATAAACTTGATTCACCTAGTTGTTCTTTGAGCACGGGGATCATAGAATTAGGGTTTGATTCATGAAATTCTTATTCATCAAGTTACAAGGTTCACCAGCAAAGGGTAATTGGATCTTATGTTAAGGTGTTCTTCTGTGCTTCAATCTTTGTCTTCATAAAAAAGGCTCCTAAGGCATTATGGTTATATGAAGGGCATCAACTGAGGAAAGACTTTGTCGCGGTACACAATACGGAGTCGTGAATTCATTGTTGTTAAGGCGTTTGCTTGGTATTGCTATGCGAATGGCTATTGAAAGTTGAATTGAGATTGGATTCATTAATGTGGAATATTCATTTCAAGTGATCATGTGGGGCTATGAATGCTTAATGCACAAGTTTGATGGGATTAAAGAGTCTGATGGGATTAGAGTGCGAATTGGAATTCAAGTTGCAAAAACAAAGCCTACCATGGAGTCTTATTCAAACGTCTATTCAAAGTTCACTTAAGTTGATTAAAAAGGTTATACAAGCAAAATTACATCCACATTTAGTGTTCATCATTCATCATTAGTCAATGCAAGTCAACTTACGTGGTAAGGATCAATTTCAAATTCCAAGGCCTAATCCCAAGGTATATCATCAAGACACAAGAAAAATGCAAGTTCCATAACATAAGAAAAAACTTCAGAATACATCTTCAAGACTACAAGAACACTTCAAGTTTGGCATCTAATACTTCAAAATGCATTTTCCCAAATGTTACAAAAAAGATATACAAGTGTTACAAAGTACTGGAGGTTTTGTTACATTCGGTCCATATTTTGAAATCTAAAACAAATTGCTAAGTCTACATAAGCCAAAATTTGTATCCCTTGCCAAAGCTTGCCTCGGTTCGTCTCTTCCATTTCTCCACTACACAAGCGAATTGCACCTGTACACTAAACAAAAAAACCACATCAGCAGCAAGAATTCATATCTAACATTCATTCAAAATCCACAAATAAATAGCCATGTTGCATTCACATATTCAGCCATGTATCATAAACCTAACAGCATATCCACACTAAAACAAACCACAAAAAGATCCTGGCAGCCATCACAACCATACTGCATATAAACCATTAACACACACATTCAGCAATAACCAGATAACCAACCTGTATAACTAACAAAACCGCCCCTAACCAAACTTAACAAACCAGTCCCAAAACTCATTTCAAACAGAGTTCAAAATAAAAGCAGTTTCTAACAGCAGCCCTAACATAGCCTATTTCACTACTAATCAACAACAGAGTCAAAAATTCCTCTAACCAACTAACTCCCCTATCCTAACAGATTCAACAACCTTCTAACAGATTTCAAACCATTCACTAACAGCTATAACAACCTTTAACCAATCCGTAACAAACTCATAACAGATTCCTAACTAATCACAACAAACCATAACAGAAATTCAAAAAGGGGAGGAAGAGGAAAACAAAATTGAGCAATTCAGAGATAGAGACTCATCTATAAAAGCAGAGCTGCAGCAATCTTCACCAGAACCATCATTTTCCATCTTCACCCTTCGGAATTCACATTCATCTTCAACTGCATCCACGTTCATCCTCTCTCCATTCTCTCATTCTTCACTCATCATCATTCAACTTCCCTCCATCTTCACCATTCATTTCATTTATGCTTCTTCCACATTTCAGAATCTTCAATCCATCTTCTTCATTCACTCTCCATTCTCTCATTCTTCATTCATCAATCTTCAATCTTCCATCTCCTCCACCACTCTCATTCACCTTCATCTTCATCTTCATCTTCATCTTTCTATCACCATCTTCAATCTCCTTCACACCTTCAATACAATTCACATTCAACAAGAAAAATTGATAAGAAAATCACAGGGAAGAGGAAATCGATAACAAGAATCAGTTGGAACTCACCTCTTCATTCTCAAAGACCGGTCCTCTCTTCATTCACGGTTCACCGCTTCGCAATCTTCATTCAACCCTAGCCGTGACATCGCTTCAATCGCCATCATCATCACCGATTCAACCTCATAACAACCTCGCCCTTCGTTTTTCCTCAGCGAACCATCCCTTCATCAACGTTCAGCACTCTTCATCAATAATCCTGCATCAACATCATCCTCGCTTTTGTCTTCATATCAATGCAACTCAGCAATCATCATGAACGAAGTCGCACCATGAACGCGGTCTTGTTGCCGTAATACCGTCGGAGCGCCGTCTGAGATTGGCGAGAAGACGTTTGAGGTTGAGAACGAGATGAGAGAAGAGACGGAGGAATGACGGCGAAGAGGAGAGCGAACGGAGGTTGGCTTTATCTCCCACGCCGGCTTGCTCAGAAAATCGGAGAAGAAGATGTCTCTCCGGCCGCCGCGAGTGAGAGAAGAGGGAGGTGAGTTTGTATTCAAGAATCTGATGCGTCACAATGTAAGAACCCTAAATTCCTCTTTCTATTTTCCATTTTTTTATTATTAATAAAATTATTGAAAAAAAATCTGAATGCATGATGGATCAATTCTTCTGGGCCTGATTTCACAGCTATGGCGTTTTGCACCCCTATTTGGCCCAGGCACCTTTTTTTTGAGCTATAGAAAAACCTGAATGAACAAAATTCTGGTTGGGCCATGTACGAAAATTCTGTTCACACTCCCTGTTTGGGCCCTGCGCCAGTTTACTGAATTGCACCATCATTCTGATTTCACACCTCCCTGTTTCACTTAATTGATAGATTTTAGGTCCTTTTACTTAATTTTTTACTATACTTTTTAGATAACAATAAAACATGTAAAATCATAATTTTTTTACTAGATTTTTAGGTAATAACAATAGTTAGAATCATAATTTTTGTTTGATTTTTAGGTAACAAAAATGACATATAAAACAATAAAATTGTTAGTTTTAGGGTCAATAGATTTTTAACATAGTTAAGCTTGAATTAGATTTCCTTATAAAAAACTAAATAGTAGGATTTTTTAGTTTAATTTTGCACTAATGCTTGAATTGTTTTTGTATCATTTTCATGCTATTTTTGTATAATTGTTGTGTAATCTTGTTACTTAGCTTTTAGCCATATTTTGGGCCTATTTTGTTAATATCACTTGTTTGCTCCTTTTAGAATATATCTCATTAGTATGTTAACGTTAGATTTAGCTTTCCCTTAAGATTTTAGTTTAGATTTCAAATAGGAATTAGAATGACAATTAGATTAGAGTATAGGTTAGTGCCCCTCTTTCATTTCTTTTTCTTTTTCAACTCTAAAATACTTAATAAAAAAACCTGACAAAGATCACACTGTGACTTTTTCTGATGCGTAGTGAGAAAGAAATGATTGGGGTGTAGGCCCCGATGTACGTTCTTTCTCACATAGTAGAAAAGAAATGATTGGGGTGTAGGCCCCGATGTACGTTCTTTTCTACTAAACGGAAAAGAAATGATTGGAATGTAGATTTCAATGTATTTCTTATCCGTTATTTAGAGAATCGATTGTGGTGTAGACCTCGATGTGCATTCTCTAAATAGTCAAAAACAAAACTCTTTTTCTTGGTGTGATCTAAATCACAAATAAATTCCCTTAAAAAACACTAACCAAAAACATTCAAAATGATTAATAAAGGCTTTGACTTAAAACAGAGTAAGGAAGCGATGCGAAGCCCTGTAGAGGGTCTTCGTCATCGTGGAATTACAATAAAAGACACAAACCAAATTCTTGCTTTTCTTTTGCCTTGTTAGGCACCTAAGAACAAGTTAAGTCCTTTCCAAAGTAGGCGTATAAGTCTCCAAAGGTCGAGCATCGTGGATTGCGACCTTAACCGCTGTTCAACTAAAAAACACAAAACAAATGGAAACTATGGAGCCGAACTACGGTAGCTCTGATTCCTTTTAAGGGATACGTAGGCATTGGGTCGCGGGGCCTAAGCGAGCACACTTGTAAATAATTCCTCATTTTCCCCGTGTTTCTTTTTCATTCATTTGCATTTAGGTTTTAGACATTAGACACCCTTTAGATAGAAACAAACATAGGTGGATACCATCGAGTACGATGGGCGTGAGGGGTGCTAGCACCTTCCCCTTGCGTAACCGACTCCCGTGCCCTGTTCTCTGGTCGAAAGACCTTGTTCTTGTTTTGAGTTAGGTTTCCTGGTATTCCTTTCCCTTATGGGATAAATATATTAGTGGCGACTCTGATCCATTTTTCGCGGTAGCGACAGCTGGCGACTCTGCTGGGGACGTTGCTAGACCTGTGCTGGTCCGTTCTTAGCGAGTCGATCCTAGCCTTTGTTTGTTTGTGTGTTTATTGGGTGTTTTATTTATTTGTTTATATGTTTACATTTTGTATATATGTGTACATATCATGTCTATTTCCTGCCTGCATATCATGTTTACTTTCCGCATGCATCTGGACTATATTATGGGTCCCCGTGGGGGCCACATATTTTCTCTGTTTGCAGGTGGGGTGGGATGTTCCATGAGGTAAAAGGCCCAATACCCAGGCCAGAGTTGACACATAGGATACCTAGGATAGAGTGGATAGTCATGACGCCGATGAGATGTCAGGTCTTGTCTAGTGCGATCATGAGACCCACGCCCAGTCGAGGTCCAAATGGGGTATCATTGTTGGCATGTAGATGCAACAATGGTGGTACCTCAGGAGGACTGATAACGCTGGTTGCCTTTTGACCTACCCTGGCCTAGATTCACCCGTGAGTGGGGAGGGATATACATGACAGGTACTGTTGGTGACTATTCTATTCTGTTGGTGACTATTGGTTCTCCTGGTATTCAAGAAGGTGTCGGACCTTTGATCCTGTTACATCTGATTTATATCAGTTATTCAGAGGATTGTATAATGGTTACTCGGATTATATGGACCTTGATCCCATGCTTTTGCATTGCATAACATCATTACTTTATCCACTTCATTTGTGGGGGATTCTAAAGTCTATTTCCAAAAAAAGGAAAAAAAATAGAAAAATAGCAAAGATGGAAATGAAAAAAGAAAAGATACTATATGAATGAAAAAAAAAGAGAATAAAAAAAAAAGAAATAAAAGTGTGAAAAAGCTTTAGGATCCCTTAGAAATGAAACATACATTCATACTATCATGCATTTCATAGTTCTCTCAGCAGCTTATGGGGACCCTTTCTATTCAGATTTTGACTTCAACAACAAATTGACTTCTCACTGCTAAGTGCTCGAAATTTAATAATGGAACAACTTCGTGAGGACTTAACTCAGATGAGGACAGAAATGGGGATTAACCTGAATCATTGTATGGAGGCTATTCAAGCCCTTACTGCTAGACACGAAGAGTTGAGACAGGTTCTTCAGAGACCGGAGGCAAATGTTAATCTCAACACAGAAGAAGGTCTTGTGAATCAGAATGTCAGAAATACTGTTGAGATTCCAATTCCTGTTAAAGAGACTTCGCATCATGAGAATAATTCAGAACTTGAAGCCTTCAGGTTCCCGATTGACGAGTTTGACAGAAGGTTCCACATCCTGGATGAAAGGTTGAAAGCCATGGAAGGTCGTGACTCCATTGACCTAGATGCTGCTAGTTTGTGCCTAGTGCCTAGTATTAAGATTCCTGCTAAGTTCAAAGTCCCCAACTTCGAGAAGTACAAGGGTACCACGTGTCCGATAGCTCATGTCAAGGCATTTTGCAACAAAATGGCTCCTTATGCTGAGAATGACAAACTGTTAATGCATTTTTTTCAGGATAGCCTCAGTGGCACATCTCTTGAGTGGTACAATCAACTCGAAAGAACCGATGTCCGAACTTGGAAAGAACTAGCAGAAGCCTTTGTCAAGCGTTACAAGCACAATAGTAACATTGCTCCGACCAGAAGGCAACTCCAAGCTTTGACTCAGAAAACTGACGAGTCGTTCAGAGAATATGCCCGAAGATGGAGAGAATTAGCTGCTAGAGTTCAACCTCCACTCTTAGAGAAAGAGCTCATGGATATGTTCAAGGATGTGATGGAAAGTCCGTACTACCAATGTTTGGCTGCATGTAAAGCCTCTGATTTTGCAGAATTGGTACGTGTCGGAGAGCGAATGGAGCATGGTATTAAGAATGGTAATGTCCAAGTTTTTGGTACTCTTTCTGAATTCCCTAAGCAAGTGAATGAAGAGACCAATGCAGTTTCTGATTATGAAGAGGAATCTCCTGATTATTCTCCTGAAATGTTAGAAGTTACTCCTGTTCAGGATGACCCACAAGTTTGTGCTGCAACTCTCAGTCAACCTCCCGCTCGGTTTGTTCAACCAAAGCTTATCCCGAAGGATCAATCAGGTCAGTGTGTGCCCCAAGGGCGGAATTATCAACAGAATCGTCACCCACAAGGTAGACAGAGGCATAGAAAGCCAAAAAGAGTGTATGATCCCATTCCTATGACTCATGATAAGCTGCTTTCTCACTTGATCAATCTTTCCTTGGTAGAACCAAAGCAACCAAAGCAACCGAAGCCTGTTCGTTTCCCGTATCATGAGGGATCTGACCCTGATGTTAGTTGTGGCTACCATGCTGGGGCACCTGGCCATTCGATTGAAGATTGTCAACCATTCAAAGACAAGGTTCAAGACTTGATTGATTCCAAGGCCATCACTTTCATACCCGAGGGCCAAGATTGAAGTTCTCCGTTGACTCAGTGGATCTTCTGAAGCAATAAGTCCATACGGAGTCGAGTCTCCTCAACTATGGCAATCATCATTTCATTTCCGTATTCTCATTTCAGTACTTCCTATTTGGTGAAAGGTTATTTCCTTGTTTGAACTGGTTGGTATGATAATAATAAAAGCCCCACAAATTCTCGAGCAACTTTGTCAGAATCTTTTCAAAAAAAGGGGAAATCAAGAATGTTTTGTAGAAGCATCTCTCATTCTCAAGGTTCTTATGCTCAGTTGTATCCATGGAGATTGGTGTTTCAGTTGGTGTGCAACAAGTAGTCTCTCTAAATTTGGTGACCACGCAAGGTTCCTCCATGTTTGATGGCAAATACTTCTTCAACGAATATGCTTGGGGCTCCCGCATGAGGGATAAGCAAGACGTACTCTTATCTTGAGCGTTGCCTCACTCGCATTGCTCAAATCCCTAAAGTAAAAAAAAAAAAAAGGTAAAAAGAAAATAATAATTACAACTCTTGGGTGACTTCGTTGAAGTTTCCTTTTGAAGTAATCTGAAGTGTTTGGAAGGAACTGCAGAAAGTATTCAAGATCGACAAGTCCATACGGAGTCAAGTCTCCTCAACAAGAGCATTCATTTAGCTCTACTGCATTTTCATGTGTAATATTTCGTTGTTTGTTTAAGCATTGCTAGCATGTAAAAATTTGTTAATTTTTGAATGAAAATCATAATACATTGTCCATGTTTGTCTTGAAGTAATCCTTTCGTTTTCACTCAAAAAAAAAAAGAGTTTTTGGCATTACGATACCAACTTTTACTAATCACTTGCTTAGGCAAAGAGCGGAGGGAGAATGACGACAAAAAAATGCAAAATCCCTAATTGTGTGTTTTTGAATAAAACCCTGCTGATGATGTACAGGCATTGTTTCAAATCCCCAAATACTGGAGATATAAGGGAGATAGACCCTCGTCAACCCCTTTGAGCCTTGAAGTAGGAGTTTCTTTTCTGATCAGAAAAAACCCTTATTTTTAACCCTGGGGCAGGGTAGTGTTCATTTAACTTGATCGAGTGTTCAAAACTCACCAAATGATATACATTCAAGGATACAACAATGGTTATCCTTCCAAAGGTTGAGGAAAATCAAAAATCGTGACGGTTATCCTCCATCTATCAAGATGACAAAAGATGACGATACCACAATGGTAACCCTTCATCAACCATGGAATGAGGCAGTCGAAATCACTTCCAATGAATCAAAGACAATGTGAGGTCACACGACTTGTTCAAAAAAAAAAAGGGCAAGCAAAAAAAAAATGAATGAAAAGAAAAATGATGAAAGAAAGATATAGCCATAAAAAGAAAAATAATGGTGAAAATAAAGCAAGAACAAAATCGTGTGACGATAAATCTAAAGAATAAAAGGTGAGCGACTGCCATGTCCGAAATACCTCATTGATTCCTCAACCATTTCAAAATTCCTGGTGAGGGACGAGCACTCATGTTGAGTTAACTGAACTTAGGAGTGGAGGACATCACGAAGGGGGTGGGCACTAAATAATTTTGAGCCTAAAAATCCTTTGTTTCAAAAAAACATGAACCCGGCCAAGTTACAACCCTTAAAAGTCCTAATTGAAGTAGGGTTTATTTCAAAAACGCACTCCAATGAGATAGTGTTTACTGACTCTCAATGAAGCGTAACACCTGTATGTTGGTATTGTATGCCCGCTTTGCATTCCATTCACAAGAGGTGGTAACCTCATTTCATAAAAAGTTTTAAACTTCAAGACTATCATAGGCTTTGTATTAGAATTGTCATTCTTAGAATTAATATTCTTTTGCATACAGAACATTTGCTTAAACATCAAGGAAGTTTCCATGATGAGAATCCATAAAGAGCTGGATCATTTCAAAGTAAAAAGACTTGAGAACTCCGTAAAGCAAAAATCTATCATTTCAGAGATCAAAGCAAGTTGTTTGAATACTCCGTTGAGCAGGAGCAGTGGATACTCTATTTGTTTGATTACCCTAAAAGTTTTGAATACTCTTCTGAGTATGGTAAAGTTACTTCCATGATTTGTGGGATCTTAAGGGAAGTAAACTAAAGGAGTCTGATAAGATGAATATAACCAGGGGCAATCACGACGAGGAATCTCTCTCGTGAGTTCAGCCTATCTGGGGCAATTAATTTGAGGTTTAACCTCTCAAATTCAACCAATCAGGGGCAATCAAGTCGAAGTGTGATCTCTCCAATCCACTTAATCTGGGGCAATCCAATCGAGGAATCTCTCTCAAATCCAGTCAGCCTGGGGCACAATCTTTTGGGAATCATCATTCACTTGTAATGTGATCATCACATAATGGAGAAGCATCATAATGATTTCCCCCAGCAAGTTACTCTCCCCCAAGCATAGGAGTTTATTTCTCCTGAGACTTTATTCCTCCCCAGGCATAGGAGTTTATTTCTCCTGAGATTTTGATCCATTCTTCAAGCGTAGGAGTTTATTTCTCCTAGGAGTTGTTTTCCTTCTCCCAACCAAGAGTTCCTCATCAAGAGTTCTCGTCAAGATGAAAATTCTCCGAGCTATGGCACATGGTGAGAAGTCAAAAAGTATTCTTCAAGTCAACAATCAGAAGCGTATCTTGCAAGTCAAAGTCCAATGTTTATTGGCACCCCCACCGAATCCTTAACACTAAGGGGATTCTCCCTGGTGTTTACCTCTCCCGAGGTTAAAGATGAAATTCAATGGAATACTCCCCGAAGGGACCCCAATGATTTTGCTTCTCTATCACACTATTGCCTTTATTTGGCGCCTTGCATATAGTAATCATTGCATTCACATTGCATCTACAAAAATGCGTAGCATTTCCATGAAAATGGAGCATTACGCTAAAGAAAAATTCAAACATGCATCAATGCATAAGCCAGTTCGTGTACGCTCCAAGGGCACAATATAATATATCCCCAGAAGAAGTCTCATTTTCTCTCTCCAGTGTGGATTGAATACAAAGTCTTTCTTCATCAAGATCATTGTTTCATTGGTTAATTCCCATTTGCAGAGATCAATCATTTGGATAAACCATACTTTGTGTGTGGCAATTTAAGTGATTGTCACTTTTGTAGAATTACACCCGCCTTTGGCCTGAGGGATCCATGTAATTCTTATGCTTCGCAAGCGTCAATGTTTCCTTGCAAATACAGTGTTTGATAACATCTCCAATAAGAGTCTGGTCATTACTAGTCTTCTTGCAGTCAAGTTCAATGATTATTGGCATCCCTTTCAAGTCCCGTGGTTATGGGCATCCTTCGGTCAGGTCTAATATTGTTTAGTCCTCCCCGTTCAAGTCCGGTGGTTATCGGCATACCCCTTCAGATCTAATGAGATTCCAACCATTGAGTTGTGAGTCCTTTGTTTTCCGACCTAGAGTCGTGAGTTTCCGACCTTTTGTCGTGAAGATTCCAACCATCGAGTTGTGAGTCCTTTGTTTTCCGACCTCGAGTCGTGAGTTTCCGACCTTTTGTCGTGAAGATTCCAACCATCGAGTTGTGAGTCCTTTGTTTTCCGACCTCGAGTCGTGAGTTTCCGACCTTTTGTCATGAAGATTCCAACCGTTGAGTTGTGAGTCCTTTGTTGTCCAACCGTCGAGTTATGAGTCCTTTGTTTTCCGACCTCGAGTCGTGAGTTTCCGACCTTTTGTCGTGAAGATTCCAACCGTCGAGTTGTGAGTCCGTTGTTGTCCAACCGTTGATTTGAGAGTTCTGAGATCCCAACCGTTGAGTTGTGAGTTTTGGGTTTCCGACCTCGAGTCGTGAGTCTTTCAATCTTTGAGTTGTGAGTTCCAAGTTTCCGACTTCGAGTCGTGGTTGTCCTAACCTTCGAGTTGTGGACGTTTGTCGTATACTCCTCAAAAAGTGTCATGGCAAACCAATTTCTTGCACTTGCCTGTTGCAAATAGGCATTACAAGGCTTCTTCTTTCCTTCGAGGAAATCCTACGGGAATATCACACAGTTACTTGCTGAAGCTTGTTAAGCGGAGGCATCCAAAAAGAAAAATAAATAATACACTCAGAGCGCAAATTTTCTGGTACTTTGGTATTTAATCTTCTTCTACCACGAATGTTCGAAAGGCTAACGCCAATCTCACCTTCAGGTCTAAGACGATTAAATAGGGGCAGCTGTTGCACCCCAAAATTTGCCCATATTTATTTCTAACTGGCTTAGGCACTTGCATTCATTTGCATACCTTCCACTAGGTCATCTAACATAATCCATGCATTCATTAACCAATAATTGGAGACATGGGATCAGAGGTCTTCTAGTGGATTAGAGTTCTATTGGCTTTGAGGTTCCTACTTAAGATAAACTTGATTCACCTAGTTGTTCTTTGAGCACGGGGATCATAGAATTAGGGTTTGATTCATGAAATTCTTATTCATCAAGTTACAAGGTTCACCAGCAAAGGGTAATTGGATCTTATGTTAAGGTGTTCTTCTGTGCTTCAATCTTTGTCTTCATAAAAAAGGCTCCTAAGGCATTATGGTTATATGAAGGGCATCAACTGAGGAAAGACTTTGTCGCGGTACACAATACGGAGTCGTGAATTCATTGTTGTTAAGGCGTTTGCTTGGTATTGCTATGCGAATGGCTATTGAAAGTTGAATTGAGATTGGATTCATTAATGTGGAATATTCATTTCAAGTGATCATGTGGGGCTATGAATGCTTAATGCACAAGTTTGATGGGATTAAAGAGTCTGATGGGATTAGAGTGCGAATTGGAATTCAAGTTGCAAAAACAAAGCCTACCATGGAGTCTTATTCAAACGTCTATTCAAAGTTCACTTAAGTTGATTAAAAAGGTTATACAAGCAAAATTACATCCACATTTAGTGTTCATCATTCATCATTAGTCAATGCAAGTCAACTTACGTGGTAAGGATCAATTTCAAATTCCAAGGCCTAATCCCAAGGTATATCATCAAGACACAAGAAAAATGCAAGTTCCATAACATAAGAAAAAACTTCAGAATACATCTTCAAGACTACAAGAACACTTCAAGTTTGGCATCTAATACTTCAAAATGCATTTTCCCAAATGTTACAAAAAAGATATACAAGTGTTACAAAGTACTGGAGGTTTTGTTACATTCGGTCCATATTTTGAAATCTAAAACAAATTGCTAAGTCTACATAAGCCAAAATTTGTATCCCTTGCCAAAGCTTGCCTCGGTTCGTCTCTTCCATTTCTCCACTACACAAGCGAATTGCACCTGTACACTAAACAAAAAAACCACATCAGCAGCAAGAATTCATATCTAACATTCATTCAAAATCCACAAATAAATAGCCATGTTGCATTCACATATTCAGCCATGTATCATAAACCTAACAGCATATCCACACTAAAACAAACCACAAAAAGATCCTGGCAGCCATCACAACCATACTGCATATAAACCATTAACACACACATTCAGCAATAACCAGATAACCAACCTGTATAACTAACAAAACCGCCCCTAACCAAACTTAACAAACCAGTCCCAAAACTCATTTCAAACAGAGTTCAAAATAAAAGCAGTTTCTAACAGCAGCCCTAACATAGCCTATTTCACTACTAATCAACAACAGAGTCAAAAATTCCTCTAACCAACTAACTCCCCTATCCTAACAGATTCAACAACCTTCTAACAGATTTCAAACCATTCACTAACAGCTATAACAACCTTTAACCAATCCGTAACAAACTCATAACAGATTCCTAACTAATCACAACAAACCATAACAGAAATTCAAAAAGGGGAGGAAGAGGAAAACAAAATTGAGCAATTCAGAGATAGAGACTCATCTATAAAAGCAGAGCTGCAGCAATCTTCACCAGAACCATCATTTTCCATCTTCACTCTTCGGAATTCACATTCATCTTCAACTGCATCCACGTTCATCCTCTCTCCATTCTCTCATTCTTCACTCATCATCATTCAACTTCCCTCCATCTTCACCATTCATTTCATTTATGCTTCTTCCACATTTCAGAATCTTCAATCCATCTTCTTCATTCACTCTCCATTCTCTCATTCTTCATTCATCAATCTTCAATCTTCCATCTCCTCCACCACTCTCATTCACCTTCATCTTCATCTTCATCTTCATCTTTCTTTCACCATCTTCAATCTCCTTCACACCTTCAATACAATTCACATTCAACAAGAAAAATTGATAAGAAAATCACAGGGAAGAGGAAATCGATAACAAGAATCAGTTGGAACTCACCTCTTCATTCTCAAAGACCGGTCCTCTCTTCATTCACGGTTCACCGCTTCGCAATCTTCATTCAACCCTAGCCGTGACATCGCTTCAATCGCCATCATCATCACCGATTCAACCTCATAACAACCTCGCCCTTCGTTTTTCCTCAGCGAACCATCCCTTCATCAACGTTCAGCACTCTTCATCAATAATCCTGCATCAACATCATCCTCGCTTTTGTCTTCATATCAATGCAACTCAGCAATCATCATGAACGCAGTCGCACCATGAACGCGGTCTTGTTGCCGTAATACCGTCGGAGCGCCGTCTGAGATTGGCGAGAAGACGTTTGAGGTTGAGAACGAGATGAGAGAAGAGACGGAGGAATGACGGCGAAGAGGAGAGCGAACGGAGGTTGGCTTTATCTCCCACGCCGGCTTGCTCAGAAAATCGGAGAAGAAGATGTCTCTCCGGCCGCCGCGAGTGAGAGAAGAGGGAGGTGAGTTTGTATTCAAGAATCTGATGCGTCACAATGTAAGAACCCTAAATTCCTCTTTCTATTTTCCATTTTTTTATTATTAATAAAATTATTGAAAAAAAATCTGAATGCATGATGGATCAATTCTTCTGGGCCTGATTTCACAGCTATGGCGTTTTGCACCCCTATTTGGCCCATGCACCTTTTTTTTGAGCTATAGAAAAACCTGAATGAACAAAATTCTGGTTGGGCCATGTACGAAAATTCTGTTCACACTCCCTGTTTGGGCCCTGCGCCAGTTTACTGAATTGCACCATCATTCTGATTTCACACCTCCCTGTTTCACTTAATTGATAGATTTTAGGTCCTTTTACTTAATTTTTTACTATACTTTTTAGATAACAATAAAACATGTAAAATCATAATTTTTTTATTAGATTTTTAGGTAATAACAATAGTTAGAATCATAATTTTTGTTTGATTTTTAGGTAACAAAAATGACATATAAAACAATAAAATTGTTAGTTTTAGGGTCAATAGATTTTTAACATAGTTAAGCTTGAATTAGATTTCCTTATAAAAAACTAAATAGTAGGATTTTTTAGTTTAATTTTGCACTAATGCTTGAATTGTTTTTGTATCATTTTCATGCTATTTTTGTATAATTGTTGTGTAATCTTGTTACTTAGCTTTTAGCCATATTTTGGGCCTATTTTGTTAATATCACTTGTTTGCTCCTTTTAGAATATATCTCATTAGTATGTTAACGTTAGATTTAGCTTTCCCTTAAGATTTTAGTTTAGATTTCAAATAGGAATTAGAATGACAATTAGATTAGAGTATAGGTTAGTGCCCCTCTTTCATTTCTTTTTCTTTTTCAACTCTAAAATACTTAATAAAAAAACCTGACAAAGATCACACTGTGACTTTTTCTGATGCGTAGTGAGAAAGAAATGATTGGGGTGTAGGCCCCGATGTACGTTCTTTCTCACATAGTAGAAAAGAAATGATTGGGGTGTAGGCCCCGATGTACGTTCTTTTCTACTAAACGGAAAAGAAATGATTGGAATGTAGATTTCAATGTATTTCTTATCCGTTATTTAGAGAATCGATTGTGGTGTAGACCTCGATGTGCATTCTCTAAATAGTCAAAAACAAAACTCTTTTTCTTGGTGTGATCTAAATCACAAATAAATTCCCTTAAAAAACACTAACCAAAAACATTCAAAATGATTAATAAAGGCTTTGACTTAAAACAGAGTAAGGAAGCGATGCGAAGCCCTGTAGAGGGTCTTCGTCATCGTGGAATTACAATAAAAGACACAAACCAAATTCTTGCTTTTCTTTTGCCTTGTTAGGCACCTAAGAACAAGTTAAGTCCTTTCCAAAGTAGGCGTATAAGTCTCCAAAGGTCGAGCATCGTGGATTGCGACCTTAACCGCTGTTCAACTAAAAAACACAAAACAAATGGAAACTATGGAGCCGAACTACGGTAGCTCTGATTCCTTTTAAGGGATACGTAGGCATTGGGTCGCGGGGCCTAAGCGAGCACACTTGTAAATAATTCCTCATTTTCCCCGTGTTTCTTTTTCATTCATTTGCATTTAGGTTTTAGACATTAGACACCCTTTAGATAGAAACAAACATAGGTGGATACCATCGAGTACGATGGGCGTGAGGGGTGCTAGCACCTTCCCCTTGCGTAACCGACTCCCGTGCCCTGTTCTCTGGTCGAAAGACCTTGTTCTTGTTTTGAGTTAGGTTTCCTGGTATTCCTTTCCCTTATGGGATAAATATATTAGTGGCGACTCTGATCCATTTTTCGCGGTAGCGACACCTGGCTCTTCCACAAATTGAATTATTTTCTCTACCCGCCTCTCGCTCCGCAAAAACACACTATTGGTACCTATAGAATAAAATGCAAAAACACATAAAACCATTAAAAGGAAATCCCGTGGGTTGCCTCCCACGAAGCGCTTCGTTTAACGTCGCATGGCTCGACGGTTGTTCATTTCATCCTTCGAGGCGAACAACTTCAATTCTTCCACCTGGTTGACCTTGGTAATAAGGTTTGAGCCTGTGCCCATTCACCTTGAAAATATCCCCATTCGCTTGATTTTTGATCTCTATAGCTCCATGAGGAAAAACTTTGTGAACCGTAAACGGTCCCGACCACTTTGATTTCAGCTTTCCTGGGAAGAGTTTTAACCTTGAGTTGTATAAGAGGACTTGTTGTCCCTCCCAAAACTCCTTATGCTGGATCTTCCCATCATGCCACCTTTTTGTTTTCTCTTTGTAGATCTTAGCATTTTCATAAGCTAGGTTGCGAAACTCTTCTAACTCATGGAGTTGGAGAAGTCTAGAACTTGCCGCTTTAGAGAGATCCATATTGAGAAACTTTGATGCCCAGAATGCCTTATGCTCTAACTCTAAAGGCAAATGGCATGCTTTCCCGTACACAAGTTGATATGGCGACATTCCGATCGGTGTTTTGAAAGCTGTTCTGTATGCCCACAGTGCATCATCCAGCTTTATTGCCCAATCCTTCCGAGAGGAACTCACAGTCTTTTCTAGAATTTGTTTGAGTTGTCTGTTTGAAACTTCAACCTGCCCACTAGTTTGAGGATGATAAGCTGTGGCTATCTTGTGTTTCACGTTGTATTTCTGGAGTAACCGTTCCATGAGGTGATTCAGGAAATGTGTTCCTTCATCACTTATTAGAGCTCTCGGTACTCCAAATCTAGCAAAGATGTTTTCTTTCAAAAACTTCACCACCACCTTAGCATCATTTGAGGGTAGAGCAACAGCTTCGACCCATTTGGACATATAATCCACCGCTGCTAGAATATAATTTTTCCCAAATGAAAGTGGAAATGGTCCCATGAAGTCTATACCCCAAAAATCGAATAACTCCACTTCCAACATCGAGTTCTGAGGCATCTGGTTTCTTTTGAATATGTTCCCTGTCCTTTGGTACTTGTCACAATGTCTCACAAACTCTTGAGCATTCTTAAACACGGTGGGCCAGTATAGCCCTGAATGCAGAATCTTAGCTGCTGTTCGATCACCACTAAAATGTCCCCCATAATCTGAAGCATGACATGCCTTCAACACTTCTTCTTACTCATTTTCAGGTACACATCTTCTGATCAAACCATCGACTCCTCTTTTATATAGGAACGGATCGTCCCATAGATAAAACCTGCAGTCATGAACAAACTTTTCTCTTCAATTAGAGTCAAAATCGTCGGGGATGATACCACCGATAATATAGTTTGCATACTCTGCGAACCAAGGTACACCCGTCACTGCCAAGATGTGTTCATCAGCAAACTCATCCTTGATTGGGCGCTTTTCTTCTGTCTCGTCTATTGGTGTCACTCGAGATAAGTGGTAAGCTATGGTGTTTTCACACCCCTTCTTATCTCGAATTTCAACATCAAACTCCTGAAGGAGTAAGATCCACCTCAAAAGTCTTGGCTTAGAGTCCTGTTTAGCAAAAAGATACTTCAAAGCAGAATGGTCAGTATAAACGATGACTCTAGACCCAAACAGATATTGCCTGAATTTATTGAAGGCATAAACAACAGCTAGCAACTCCTTCTCGGTAGTTGCATAATTTATCTGTGCAGGGTTCAAAACATGACTAGCATAATATATAACATGAAGCAATTTATCTCTCCACTGTCCTAAAACCGCCCCTACAGCAGTATCACTTGCGTCGCACATGATCTCAAAAGGTAGAGACCAATCAGGGGCTACAACAATGGGTGCCGAGACTAATTTCCTCTTAATTGTCTCAAAAGCAACAACACATTCATCATCAAAGGTAAAAGTTTTATCCTTAACCAATAGTGTAGTTAAGGGTTTTGCAATTTTTGAAAAATCTCTTATGAACCTACGGTAAAACCCCGCATGTCCTAAGAAACTTCTGATACCTTTTTCGTTCATCGGTGGTGGTAATTTTGAAATGACTTCAACCTTTGCTTGGTCCACTTCAATTCCTTTGTATGAAATCTTGTGTACCAGAACTATTCCTTCTCGAACCATGAAATGGCACTTTTCCCAATTCAAGATCATATTGGTCTGTTGACATCTTTCTAAAACAAGAGCAAGGTTAGTTAAGCAGTTTTCAAATGACTTACCAAAGACTGAGAAATCATCCATGAAGACCTCCATGTGTTTTTCAAGCATATCGTCAAAAATCGCTTGCATGCATCTTTGAAAAGTGGTCAGAGCATTACATAACCCGAATAGCATTCTTCTGTAGGCAAAAACACCAAACGGACATGTAAACGCGGTCTTCTCTTGGTCCTCTGGTGCAACCGCAATCTGATTATATCCAGAGTATCCGTCCAGGAAGCAGTAGTAATCATGTCCCGCTAACCTTTCCAACATCTGATCAATAAAAGGTAGCGGGTAGTGATCTTTTCTGGTTGCTAGGTTCAGTCTCCTGTAGTCAATGCATACTCTCCACCCTGTGACAGTCCTTGTAGGAATCAACTCATTCTTCTCATTTTTTATTACGGTTGTTCCTCCCTTTTTGGGTACAACATGAACTGGGCTTACCCAAGCACTATCAGATATCGGGTAAATCATCCCAGCATCTAAAAGTTTCACAACTTCTTTTCTCATCACCTCTTTCATTGCTGGGTTCAGACGCCTCTGAGGTTGGGCCACTAGCTTGTGATCATCTTCCATGAGGTTTTTGTGCATGCACATTGTAGGGCTGATCCCTTTTAAATCTTCAATAGACCACCCAATGGCACTTTTATGCTTCTTTAACACTTCGACTAACTTAACTTTTTGCAACCGTTCAAGGTGAGAGTTTATGATAGCCGGACACCTACTTTCAGCATCCAGGAATACATATTTTAAGTTCCCTGGGAGTTGTTTCAATTCAGCACCCTTCTTAGGTTCCTCCTTTTTTTCTTCAACCACAGGTTGTCTCAGATCCTCCCATCGGGTTTGTTGAGAACTTTTGAATATGGGACTTGCTTCCATCATGGCTACTACTTCCACTTCTTTCTCATCAACAACTTCATCTTTATCGCAAATGGACAAGCTCAACACTCTTTCCAAAGGTAATTGTTGTGTTTTCAACGAACTCTCATTAGTACAGATTTGATCAATCACCTCAATATGTTGACTAGTTGCTATATCATCCTTGTACTTCATGGTGTTGCACACATCAATCTTTAGCTCTTCATCATAAAATTTCAGAGTTATTGTGCCTTCTTCAATGTATATCAAACATCGCCCTGTTTCTAGAAATGGCCTTCCTAAAATAATAGGTATCTCCTCATCTTCCGGCATCTCTAGAATCATAAAATCCACTGGGAACACGAATTTGTCAATTTTCACAAGCACGTCTTCTACTATCCCATACGGTCTTTTCACAGAGTGGTCAGCAAACTGGAGTGTCATTCTTGTATCCTGTACATTACCTATTCCCAATCTCTTGTAGATAGACAACGACATAAGGCTCACACTAGCTCCCAAATCAATTAGAGCTTTCTTGAATGACCTATCCCCAATTGTACAAGGAATAGTCACAGAACCTCGATCCTTCTTCTTCACCGGAATCTTCATACCCTGCAAAATAGCACTACACGTTTCGGTTAGAATAATAGGGTCACGATGGATGGTTCTTTTCTTGGAATATTAATCTCCAGCTTCTTGAACATCTCCAAGAACTTGTCAAAATTCTTCTCATGTTCCTTTTTTTTCTTGTTCCTTACCGGAAAAGGAAGTTTTATTGTCGGCTTTTGCTCAACCGCCTTCTCTTTTGGTGTTGGTTCCATCACGACCACTTCCTCAGCTTCTACCTCATTCTCTTTTATCTCCAAGTCTACCTCCAACAATGGTTCCTCTTCCTCATCATTATTTTCAACTACACCTTTCCCTTTACCGCTCCTAGTAACGCTCACATTATTATGATCTTTAGGATTGGTAACTGTGGCACTTGGTAACGCCCCCGGCTGTTGAGAGTTTGCTAACAACTGTGCTATCTGACTCATTTGAATCTCCAGATTTTTAATGGACGAACCCGTATTCCGGAAATTACTCCTCGTTTCTTCTTGAAACTGAGAGCTTTGAGCTGCCATCTTTTCGATGGCAATCTCCCAATCTGCTTTTCTGGGGACTTGTTGTTGAGGTTGTTGATAATGTTGTTGAGGAGGTCTATACTGTTGTTGTGACTGTTGACCTTGATATGGAAGAACCCCTTGTTTAGGAACACTCCCTGGTTGATCCTTCCATGAAAAATTGGGATGATTTTTCCACCCCGGATTGTAGGTATTTGAGTAGGGGTTGTTTTGCTTCAAGAAATTTATTTCCTCCACTTGCTGAGTTGTAGCAACACACTGAACATTAAAATGAGGTCCTCCACATATTTCACACCCCACCGGTTTACTTGCTTGAGTCGATTGAACTTGTGCTACTGTTTGTTTTTCAAGGCCCATCTGTTTTAATCTCCGCTCAACTTCCGCAGCTACCTGATCTTCTATTTTCACAACTTGCGTTGACAATTTCATATCCACTAATCTTTCAGGTTGGCTAACACTACGGTCATATAACTACAAGTGTTCATTGGCCGCAATAGCTTCTATGATTTTTTTAACACCATTGGCTGTTGAAAAGTTGGATGAGCCACCAGCTGCTGTGTCAATCAATTGCTTAGTCTTCATTTTAAGACCATTCAGAAAATTCTGCATTTGTTCAGTGACATCCATGTTGTGAGTTGGGCATGCCA
The DNA here is from genome assembly GCF_029867415.1 of Vicia villosa. Taxonomy (NCBI): domain Eukaryota; kingdom Viridiplantae; phylum Streptophyta; class Magnoliopsida; order Fabales; family Fabaceae; genus Vicia; species Vicia villosa. The sequence goes on along the minus strand of NC_081182.1, from coordinate 125,250,486 downwards.
CCAACAACCTCTTGAATCTCTTATAAGCATCTCCAAGTGATTCTCCTTCCTTCTGTTTAAAATTAACAATATCATACCTCTTACGGATATAAACAGCAGCAGGAAAATACTCATTCAGAAAGGTCGACTCCATTTGTTTCCATGTGGTAATACTCCCAGCAGGTAATGAGTAGAACCACTCTTCAGCGTCATCCACTAACGTGAATGGAAACATAACCAACTTCTTGGATTCTTCAGAGTGTCCTTCTATCTTCAGAGATGTTGTCATAGTAAGAAACCTTTGTAAATGCTTATTAGCATCTTCATTTATTCTTCCTGAAAATGGTTTCTTCTCCAGCTGTCGAATCGTTGCTGGGTGTAGCTGAAAGTGAGCAACATCGACCGGTTGATTTACAATTGTCATTCGGCCAGCTGGAGCATTTGCTCCACCATAATCACCTAACAGCCTTTCTACGGGAGCTGCCATCGTTTCAGCCTCCGAATCTGAATACTCAGAATGAAAAGAGAGGATTTCCTCGTTATCAGATTCCGAAGCTGTCAGAATGTCTTCTAACGCTTCTAGTTGTTCTTGCTTTGCTTTTCGAAGTCTAGCTCGGAGTGATCGTTCTGGCTCTATGTCAAAAAGAAAATCTGCTGAGGCCTTACCTCGCATACAAAGATTAGACAATTATTAGTAATAAGCAAATGAAATATCAAACAAATAAAAATAAAAATTTTAGTTGCAGAGCAACAAAAATTCAATTGAACTATTTTTCAACTTATAATTTGGCAGTCCCCGGCAACGGCGCCAAAAACTTGACCGGTAAAATAGCAAGTGTACTATTTTTACCGATGTAGTAATAATAGAGTAAATTCCCCAAGTATCGAACTCGCGGACTGCGTAGGAATTATATGTTTCAGAACAGTGCAATTGAATAAAAAGTCATCGAGGTGTTTGGTTTTTATGTTTAATTTAAATAACAACTTATGCAAAACGAAAGAGTTAAAATAGTTTGACTAATGAAAATATGCGGAGACAAGTTAGGATAGATGTATGAATCGCTCTGTAACGAAATAAGTACCAATTGACAGATTAACTGACGAAATTCTCAACTACCAATGCCGAACATTGATTTTTCCTAATTCCTTAGTGAAAAACTTCTTGAGATTAAAACTATCTTTTCATTCCTGATCACAATAATTTTATACCAAGATTCTATAAGACACAGCCCGGATAAAATGATCCCTATTCATCAAACCCTTATTCCTAAGTGATTATCAGTGATAACGTTATGATTAAAAAGCATTGAGTCGGTTTGTCGGACCAAAATCCCAATCGTAAATCAACAATATACTTTCCAATATAATGAGGCAATAAGAACTTTTAATCATAAACTGAATTTCATAAAGATAATCTGAAAACAACGGTAAATAATTCGTTACATCACATGATCCAGGGACATCACCCTAACATGTAATAGTTTATTAACTCATGGCAATTGTCAAAATAACAGAATTTAAGGTTGAAAACATTACAATAAGATGAATCGAAATTGATCTTCAATCACGGATGCTCTTGAAGATTTCTTCGCTTCAAACCCTAGTGCTTTCAATCCTTCTTTTCACGTTCTTTGACCGTCAAAAAATGATTTTCTCCTTTCCAAACAGTGACTAAATATATCTCAGCAATTCGTTTCCCAAGATTATTGTTCCCCTTCTTCCCTTATAAAAGGAGGTCTTGTGGACCTCTTCTTTCTTCATTTCTTGCAGGAATGGTTGGAGCTACTGGGAAGAAAGTGTCTTCATCCTCGTGTTCTCGCAGGGTGAAGAAGATGAACGAGAAGAAGAAGGCTTCGACTGGCTCTGCTTCTCGCTCTCGTGGCTCTTTGAGTTTAGATGCTCGTGCTCGGGAGACTGGTGTGAGAGTCGTGATTGACGCGGATGGTTCCGAGACCGAGTGGGATGAAGATTGGTATCAGTACGTTCACTCAGAGGAATTTGCCAATCGGGAGGAATGAAGTGTTTTTTTTTCAATTGTTTGTTTTGTAATTTCTCATGAATGATGAATAAAACACCGTTGCTGTTCCTTTATGTATTTATGTTGCATTTTATGAAGATTTGCTCGACTTATAACGCGTTGATCGCCTAGTGTGTGGAACTATGGTCGATTGCCGGGGACGTGTGCCTGGCATATGGTGAGTCTCGGATTTCGTTGTATTGAGCTCCGGGGCTCATGGCGTGAACGGTCCCTTCGCGAGTGGGGCGTTCTTCCGTCATGGTACGTGCTTACGACGGGGATGCTCTGTATTTAGGGCCCCTCGAAGAACAAAGAGTCTGCTCGATTAAGAGAGCGGGCTCCCATTGTTTTGTTTCAGTTAGAGGTGCTCGGCTCGTACCGGGCCGCACCTTATTCGATGTAGTATTGTTTGAGTTTCTCAGTGTTCCAGGGTCGAGCGAGTTCTTTTCCTTGCAAGTTCTCCAGGTAGTATGCCCCATTTTTTGTCCTCGCTCGGACACGATAGGGGCCTTCCTAATTCACGGCCAGTTTGCCTTCTCGGAAATCTTTGTGGTTTCTTTTTAGTACTAGGCTGTCTATTTTAAATTCCCGTTTAATGACCTTAGTGTCGTGTCTTAGAGCGATTTTTTGCTTAAGTGAAGCTTCGTGTAGAGCGGCCCTAGTGCGAATTTCTTCGACCAGATCGAGCTCTTCCCTGATTGCCTCGGTGTTGCCCTCTGTCTCCAGTGGCTCTTCGATGCGTCTAGAGGGGACATGTATTTAGACGGGGATCACGGCCTCCGTTCCGTACGTCAGTCGGAAGGGGGTCTCCCCGGTAGTGGAGTGTGGGGTGGTGCGATAAGCCCATAGGACGCTGTGCAGCTCTTCTACCCATCCCCTTTTTATTTTGTCTAATCTTCTTTTTAGGCCCCTCAAAAGTACTCTGTAGGCGGCCTCTGCTTGCCCGTTCGTTTGTGGGTGCTCGACTGACGCGAAATGTTGCTTTGTACCTAATTTCGTGACGAGTTCTTGGAAGCGCCCGTCTGTGAACTGGGTGCCGTTGTCGGTGATGATAGCTAATGGTACCCCAAACCGGGCGAGGATGTTTCTTTTGTAGAAGCGGAGTACGTTCAAGGATGTGATTTTGGCTAGTGGCTCGGCCTCGATCCACTTGGTAAAATAGTCGACCGCAACTATGAGATACTTGTTCTGATTGCTTCCGGTCACGAACGGACCGAGGATATCCATCCCCCACCACGCGAATGGCCAGGGAGACGATAAGGATTTGAGTTCGTTGGGGGGCGCGAGGTGCGTGTCCCCGAATCGTTGGCATTTGTCGCATTTCTTAACATATTCTTTGGCGTCGTCCTGCATCGTCGGCCAATAGTAGCCTGCTCGTAGCCAGCCTTTCTTTCACGAGGGTCAGGTATTCGGCGAGGGCTTCGCTTTTAACCTGATATTCGCCTGAGATGTGGGATGCGACCAGTTGAGAATCGGTGAATACCTCAATGTCTTTGGCTTCTAAGTCGTTTGTAAGGCGCAGCCCGGCTAGCAGGGCCTCATATTCTGCTTGGTTGTTGGATGTCGGGAATGATAGTGAAAGGGATACCTCTATGAGGGTTCCTTCTCCATTTTCAAGAATGAACCCCGCTCCACTGCCGGTTGAGCTTGAAGCACCGTCCACATATAAGGTCCACCTTCGGGCGTTGTTGTTTGTTGTTTCGGGGAAGGCCATTTTGGATACGAAGTTTGCCAAGACTTGTGCTTTAAGGGCCTTTCTTCCCTTGTATTTGATGTCAAACTCCACAAGTTCCAACGACCACCGGAGCATTCTCCCGGCCATGTCAGAGCGTGCAAGCAATTGTTATACGGGTTGCTCAGTTCGTACGACTATGGTATGTGCTAGGAAATAGTGTCTGAGTCTTCGGGCTGAGGTTATTAACGCGAGTCCGACCTTTTCAATTTGTTGATATCTGATCTCGGGGCCCTGGAGTGCTTTGCTTGTGAAGTAAATGGGTTTCTGGCCCTACGAGGTTTCTCGTATCAAGGCCGCGCTAACGGCCTCGGTGGCTACAACGAGATAGATGTATAAGATTTCTCCATCTTTCGCTCTAGATAAAACTGGTGGGCTGGATAATGTCCGCTTGAGATGGGAGAGGGCGCGTTCGCACTCTTCCGTCCATTCGAATGTGGTCTCTTTGCGGAGGAGTTTGAATAGTGGTAGGGCATGCTGCGCGGATTTGGCCACGAATCTGGATAGTGATGTGAGCATGTCGTTCAAGGTTTGAATTGACTTTTTTGAATTTGGAGTGGGAAAGTCTGAGAAGACCCTGCACTTATCCGGGTTGGCTTCAATTCCTCTTTCTGTTAGGTAGAAGCCGAGGAATTTTCCTGCGCGGACGCTGAATGTGCATTTTTTGGATTGAATCTCATTTTACACTTTCGGGCTTGCTCGAAAACCTTTTTAAGGTGAGCGGCGTGATCGGTTTCCCGTTGGGATTTGACGATCATATCGTCTATATAGACTTCGAGCATATCACCTATCTCTGCTTGAAAGACTTTGTAGTAATAGTTGCCCGATTCGGTCATGAAGGCCTTATATTTCTTATCGGTTTTAGCCATGGGTATTTGATTATACCCAAAATATGCGTCCATGAATGAAAGTAATTTAAAACCAGCGGAATTATCGACTAATTTATCTATGTTAGGGAGAGGATAAGCATCTTTTGGGCAAGCCCTATTAAGATCGGTGTAGTCAGTGCACATGCCTCATTTTCCATTTGATTTTTTAACAAGTACAACATTGGAGAGCCAAGTAGTGTACTTGGCCTCAGATATAAACTTGGCCTCTAGGAGGTCTTTTACAGCTAGTTCGGCCGCAGTCGTTTTTTCCGGTGACTGTTTTCTTCTCCTCTGAGCTACGGCCTTGCAGGTCGGGTCGATGGTCAGGTGATGGCAAGCCACTTATGGGTCAAGTCCGGGCATTTCTGCAGCGCTCCAGGCGAATAGGTCGGCGTTCTCACGGAGGCAAGCTTTGAGTTGCCTTTTGGCCAGGTCTGGCAGGTCTGATCCGATCTTGACTCCCTTGGTTGGATCTTCTCCGAGGGCTACGAGCTCAAAGTCTCCGTCCGGAATTGGCCGGAGGATCCCTTCTGATGCGCCTGAGTTGATGCTCTGCTCGGGTTCTCCCAGAAAACGACTGTCGAGGTCGACAGTGTCGATGCGGGGCATAGACTTGTTGGTTTCTGAAGTAGCGCTGGTTGCTGTATTCTCTTGGGCCGGTATCTTTATCGCGCTCAGGCCCTTGGTGGAGGCTACGAAACACCTCCTGGCTGCTTCGATGTCGCTGTTGAGTGTCGTTACTTGTCCTTTGATCGTATAGTATTTGAGCTAGAGGTGTACGGTTGAGGGAACCACAATTAGTTCGGCCAGAGTGGGGCGTCCGAGGATGCACTGGTATATTAATGGGCAGTCGATGACCAAAAATTGGACGTTCACTGCCCTGGTGGTCTTTGCCGACCCGATCGACACTATGAGTTCCACGAATCTCCACGGCTTGGTTATTGTGCCATTGAATCCTTGTAAGTCCGATCCTACGTATGGTGTAAGGTGACTGTCATTCAGCTGCAATGTTTTGAACAATTGGGAGTACATGATGTCCACTGAACTTCCCTGGTCGACCAATATGCGTCGCACGTCAAAATTAGCCATCCGGGCTCGGATGAGAAGAGGGATATTCGCGTTAGGTGCTCCGCCGGGAAACTCTTCTTTATAGAAAGATATTGAGGAGGGACTGCCTTTGGCGTGGTCGAAGGTTGAGGATATGTTCGCGCTGACCGAGATTAGCTCATCGAACTTGCGTTTCACGGATCCGACACTCAGTTTGCTGAAACCTCCGCCTAATATAACCATTGCGGACGGGAACCTTTCCCATGTGCTATGGGAGGAATAGGTGGTTGCTGTGTTGGCCCAGTCAGGGAGGTAAAAATCTTCCGGCCTGGTAACGCTCATGGCTACTTTCATGGCGGGCGTATCTTCCGCCGGCTTTTCCTCGGTGACTGGTTTAGCTTCTCTAGTGGCCTCCTGCTTCTTCGCATACTGTTTCAGATGTCCCTCCCTGATTAATATCTCTATGGCATCCTTAAGATGGATGCAATCTTCGGTGTTGTGCCCGTGGCCTTTGTGGAATCTGCAGAATTTTGATTTATCAACATTTGGCCGGGCGGGCATGCTCTTAGAGAATCAGACCTTGCCCGTCTGAAACTCGGAGTTTGCGCATTCGTTCAAGATGCGCTCCCTTGAGGCGTTCAGCGGGGTGTACTCTCGGAATTTCCCCGCAGGTGCTTTGTAGTCCTTGGGGTCCCGAGTTTTATCATCTTTCTTTTTGTCAGTTCCCCCGCGAGACTCATCTTGGCGTGCATTTTTACTGCTCTCTTCGTGCCTGGAATTGCGGACGGCGTGGGCGGCTTCTTTCTCCTCATATTGAATGTAGGCTTGGGCTTTGAGGAAGAATTCGTCAAGAGTGGCTGGAGTTTCAATTCCGACGGCTTTAGCGAAGTCCGAGCGTGGTCGGAGGCCGCGCTCGAGCAAGAACTTCTTCATATGGACAGTGGTGGATACCTGTACGGCTTCTTTATTGAATCTTTCTATGTACGCCCGTAGAGACTCGTCCTTTCCTTGGATAATGGCTTCCAAGGAGGCTTCTGACTTTGGGTGTCTTCGGGAGGCCGTGAAATGTCAGGAAAAAAGTTTTCCGAGCACCCTCCATGATGTGATACACTCTTCTGGTAAACTTTTATACCAAGTCATAGCTCCTTTTCGCAGGGTGGTCGGGAACAAACGGCATTTAATGGCGCCGGGCACTCCTCTGTAGTCGAGAAGGGCGTCGATGTTCTCAATGTGCTCGTCTGGATCTGTGGTCCCGTCATAGGTCACTAACGGAGGGGGTTTTTCGAGACCGGTTGGTAGGGGAGCCTCTAAAATTGCCTGGGATAGAGGACCATGGCGCTCTTCCTCGTCGTCGCTGGCGGATGGAGAAAAAGATCGACTCTGGCTACGCCTGCGTCGCCACCGGTTGTCGTCGTGTTTGCCCGGGGGTGATCTAGATTTCCTTCTTGGCCGAGGGGACTGTGAATGGTGGCGGGAACGCTGATCGCTCGATCCTTTCTTGAAAGAGGGATCCCCATTCTTCTTAGGAGAAGGGGAACGTGGACGTTTCTTGGTCAATATTTCGCTTCGAGAACAAGTTTTGTGATCGGGGGGAGTTCTTGAACTGCGCTTCTGTTCGAGGGCCCCGATTCGGTTACTTTGCTCCTGCAAGAGCGCATTGGTCTGGGCAAGAGCAGCTAGAACAGCGTTTATGGTCTGGTCCGGAAGAGTCTGCCCTTTTGGGAGGAAAGGATTGTCCAGACTTTCCTCGTGGGTGTCTTTTCCGCTTGTATCTTTGAAGCGATGTGATTGGTCATCTTGGAGATCTTTAGGGGAAGGGGATGCTGTGACACCGTCTCGAAGGACGGTGTTTCTGGAAGGAGGAACGACGGAGATGTCGTTTTTCTTGAGAATTGCAGCGTCTAATGACGAGGGATCTTCGTTATTGCCGGCCATGAGTATGATTTGGTTAAAGCTTTAGTTCCTGGGTTCTTGCAGGATGCAAGGATGGATCACAAAGGTGCAAGAAAGAGGAACGGGGGAGCTAGATTTCCCACAGACGGCGCCACTGATCTTATCGAGCAGATCTGATGACCAACAACTATGAAGGCTTGAAGTTCAAGATGATAGATATGGAAAAAAAGGTGTTGTACCTGCAAGGTACTCCGATGCCAAAGTAAGTATGTATTTCACCAGGTACAACAAAGTAATAGGGTTTTAGTGGTAAGAAAATATTACATTGCCCTCTGTATGTAGAGGGCTATTTATAGGATGTTTTTGGAACAGATTAAACTCCTCCTTCTAGGGCGAATATTTAGGAGACGCGTGGACTGGTTATTTTCCGAGCACGAGGGGTCCTCGTGATCGGTTACTTGGCGCGTTTGCCCGGTCTGATCGGATGGAAACCGCCACGCGCGCTCTGAAGTGTATTGGGCCGAAGGCGGGAATGGCCCAATTGATTGGATTGGGTCGGTCCAGAACAACAAGTATTTTTCAAAAACGTACAGCGGTAACCGATTACCCAAACACCAGTAATTGGTTACTGAGACTCAAAAACTCAAATTTGCTGTTTTTACTATGGGTAATCGATTACCCACCCTACGGTAACCGATTACTTCGAGTCTGCAACCCAAAATCACCATTTTTACAGCACCTGCATCATTCCAAACCATACCAGAACGTACCATAACGTATTGCAACATCAAACAGCATCAACAAACACAATTTGGCACGTTTATAACTCATTTCAAACATCCAATTACTACCATACACAATAAATGCAAACAATTCAACAATTCTTCCAAAAAACCTAACATCCTAAAATCTAACCATAACCCAATTGACACAAACAACATGCTCAATCTATCCTACTATCTATAATCTCATAATAGAAGTTAAACGGAAGAGTCCCCCTTTACCTGAAAGTTGATTCTTCGTTCTTCCTCGCGTCGTACTTCCTCGCTTTTCTGCTCTTTTCACGTTCAGACTTCTCTTCTCTTTTGGTTCTATTCTCACAAATCCTTTTTTTTCTTTTCCTATTTTATGAAAATAAGTTTATTATTAGCAATGGGCTTCACAATTGGCACCCCTTACGAAAAGCAACACTGGCCCATTAGCCTTATTTTCCATAATTCTCCAATAAATCCAATAAAATGCCAAATAATTCCAATAAATAATTTAATTTCAATTTAAATTAATTAAGGGAAAACATGGGGTGTTACAGGTGCGTCAGGTATGAACCTTATTGCTATACGGTGATATGATAAATGTATGACCTTTTTGTACGCGAAAAGGAACACTTTGTCATGATTTTTCCTTTAGTTTCTAATGATTTCATATGGAATTGTTTGATCAGGAAGGTCATGCGGTAGTTTTTGGAAATGGATTATCAATAACATGTGTAGTGAATATTGTGCAATCTTGTTTTGTAGGTAATATGACATCTACTTTCGTGATGACAACCACCATGATGACAACTATGATAAGTTAAACATGAACGATTAAGCGGTTAAAGATGCAAACATAAGTATTATGTTTTGATAAACTTGACTATCTAATGAGGTAAAATTAAATGGAAAATATTTAAAGCCCCATATCAATAGATCTTAAGAAGTGTCAACATAAAGAGCAGCACATGACAAAAGCTTATAAAAAATGAGTAATCTACTAATTTAGTAAGTGAGTGATCATATGTAAAGCAACATAAGGCATCAACATAAATTATTTGATCAACTCGCGCCTTATCAAAAGGTTTCAACACATGAACACACCAACATATTTGGTGAAACAATAAATCAGAATTCAACAATCATGAAAATAATATCATATAAACCACCTTAGAAAGCTTCTTGGGCCTTAAACATCATCAAAGAGGAAAAGAAAAGGGAAGAAGGCATGATGGTAAGAAACATTCACTATTCTTCTACTTAAACACTCATACATAAATGATTCTCTCTTATCTCGAATTCGAAGAAATTTGAATCTTTAACAATGAAGGTTTCTCTCTTCCATTTCCAAAAGTTCTCATAGGGTTTCTATTCCTTTGCATCTTTCTTAGCTTTTCACGTACTCACTAATTCTCTCATAACTTCTTTATTTAAATAAATAAATAAATAATAAATCTGTTTTCTCTTTTATTTTATTAATTCTTACTATTTTCCCCCATTCACAAATAATTCTATCCACCTCCCTATTTTATTTAAAATATATATTTATCACCCCAAAACTCATATTGTCATTTTTCTATTTTTTAAATTAACTTAAAATATTAATAATTTTAAATAAAATCAATAATCTCAAAAATTTTAATCAAATTAAATTAACCACTCTAAATTCAATTAAAAATATTAAATTAATAAAATTCTAATTAATTTTACTCTACCATGATTCCTCACTTCTACACTAAGTTTCAATACCATAAAATTCTACCCAAAATCTACCAACTTGTATGATTAACTTAAAAACACTCCAAAAATATATTAAAAAATAAATATAAAAATAGTATCAATTTCAAATCCAATTTCACTTTTTCTCTCTCACACACTGATACTGGCATGAGCGTTGGAGAGATAACCTTGTAGTTCAAGCTCTTCCCCATCGTACCAAAAATTCAGATCCACTGTAATCCACCATAACCACCAGTCCTTACTTCATTTCTGGTTCCGCAAAGGAACATTCACATTAAGTTTTGAGTCCCTTTATTTTTGATGTCATGTGTTATAGGTATGCTTAAACAAGCCCAATTGATTATCTTATTTTTATTTTAAAGACCATTTTCAATACATTTCATATATTTCTCAAGGATTCAAGAAAAACTCGATTTTCCTTTTTTGATTGGAAGCTTCTGAATGCACCCTATTCAGAAGGAACATCATCATTCAAGATTTTATGTCATGTGTTTTAAACCCTCACAAAACCTATCTTTTAATTCAGTTATTGTGTTTGATCACAAATTTCGGCACCATCAACTACATCATTCTAAATTACATGTAATAAATATATATATATATATATATATATATATATATATATATATATATATATACCATATTTTTCTCCTAAAAAATAGGCTATTTAGTATCACCATTAGATCAATTCTTTTAACGGTTGAGATTTGGTATCAAATTAAACTTTGACACTTTGTGTCATTTGATCCTATATATATATATATATATATATATATATATATATATATATATATATATATATATATATATATATATATATATATATATATATATATATATATATATATATATATATATATATATATATATATATATATATATATATATATACTGATTCATAGATTTACATCATTCTAAATTACATGTAATGTATATGTATATCTCTTTCTACTGATTCATAGATTTTTCATTTAGATATTAAATATTATCTTTTACAACCACTTTGATTTGATATGTATCATGATAATCAGTTATCGAGATAATTACTTTAATTATTTATTTCTTTTCCTTTATTGTAAAATAAGAAAAACGTTTTAAGCAATTATATATCTTTCATTACTTTATTGAACAATACTAACTAACACACATATATAATCACATCATTTTTAACAAAATTGTCGATCATCATTTTTCTTTTCTCATCTTTTCATTTTTTTTTTAAGTGCTTTGATAAATTTATCATCAATAAGTACTTCTTCTATATCAAATTGGAAAAAAAAATAGATACGTTTAAAAATAAATAATAGGCAAATCAAAATAAAATTATATTAATACATCAAAGTAAACATTATATATCCTTTCAGCTCTTTCTTAATTTTTTTTTTCAATTTTTACAAAATCTTCTATTTCACAAAGAATTTACTTTTCTTTCTCTTTTCTTTAAATATTATCTAGAAATTTAAGTTTCGAAGATTTATCTTTATAAATTCTTTTTAGATGAATGTTATCATTGAATAGAGATTATCATTCAATAGATAGTTTAATTTATTTTTTTTCAAATACAACTATAAACCAATTATAGGGATAATGATTCACAATATACGCACCATGAGAGATTAGAAAAACCGGGGATCTAATGAACCAAAAAATTATCAATTTCTCATTATATATACAATAAGTAATGATGAACTCAAATATAATTTACCTTTCACAAAAGGCTCATTCAAGTTCACTATGTGTTAATGCGCGAAGAAATATAATAGTAGTAATATAACTATACAATTTATAAAATGATGTTAGACATTTTACTAAAAGTAATATTATTATTTTAATTACATAAATTAAAATTTATATAAATAACAAAATAATATCTTTTTATTTAAAATTTGAAAATATTATTTTTGTATTTTGTATAAAACATTATATACAAGGCGGACATACTATATAAATAAGTTATTGAAAATTTAAATATAAATCATAAATTAACAAATTTTTATTTAAAATAAATTAGTATTTTTTACCATAATATTCAATTCAACATTTTCCACTGTCCTCGTTTTCTTTCTTGTTAATCACTGTCAAATTAAATAACTGAAGTCACAGTTAATAGAATAATTACAAATAATCAATCAAAATTATATTAAATTTCTCTAATAAATATTATTCAGGTAAAATATACCATTAATTCCATTGAACAAAGATGTGAATGTTGAAGAATAAATAAATGACACTTGCATAATTGCATTCTTAAAGGTAAGATAAAGGCTAATCTAGAGAATGTTGAAGGCATGCATTATAGAGAATGTTGGAGAGATGCATCCAATTGTTGTGTAGGTCGTGGATGGGAAAAGAATTACCATAAACAATAGAGACTATGTGTCGCAAACATAGAATTTTTCTTTACCCACCTCCCTATGGGTCATCCCTAGCGAAATCCCAAAATTATCCCTGCTTCGGAGATGCATCTCCGAAGTTTTTTTTTTTTTTTGAATTTTCATACTTTTCGGAAATGAATCTCCGAAAACACCAAAAAAGTGGTGTTTTCGGAGATGCATTTCCGAAGTCAAAAAATTCAAAACCGTGAGTATTTCGGAAGTTCATTTCCGAAAATATTCCTGCATATACAATTTTCCCTCCTTCACTATTTCATCATTTTTTCTCCAAAACTTCTCCAAACCCTCTCCAAAACTCAATCAATCTCCATCCATTTTTCGTCTCAAAATCAAGTTTCAAACCGTTGATCACGTTAAAGGGAGCATAGAAAACTACAATTTGAGGTAAACATCTCTCATTTCATCCCCTATTTCACTACATTGATTGATGAATTTTCTGCTGAAACCTGCGATGGTTCGGAAGTTTATTTCCGAAATATATTACCTAACAAATTTCGGAAATGAACTTCCGAAATATGCCCTGGCACTTAAAAAAAATAGTTTTGGCCAATTTTGCTAATTTTTGCATATGTTAGATATGGTGCATCCGGACAACATTGTGCAAGACGATGACGCAGTAATTGCGGAAGTTGTCAACGTTAAAAACGATTCGGTTATCGAAGATCGAGCTATGATCAATGCGGTTGATGTTCGGCAACAATTTACCAATGATCGAAGCTTCGGTAGTCGCGAGCATTTGATTGATTGGGTTCGGAACGAAGCTAGTAAAGTTGGATTCGGAATTGTAATTTTAAGGTCGAAGAACGGTCGAAGAACGTACCTATTTTGGACTTAGGATCCACCGATTGGTTCGGTGAATTTTAGTTTGTTCCGGATCGTTTTTTGTTTGTAATGACCATTTTTGTATGTATTGTTGATTATCATGTAAAATCGGACCCATTCAATACATATATAATTCGGAAATGAACAAAATGCAAAATTTAGTTATGTTTTCTGCATAATTCGGAAATGAACTTCCGAAATATGCTAGTCTGCCTCCTATTTTTGGAAGTTCATTTCCGAAAAGTCCACTGAGGCAGGATAAGGTTTGTCGGGCCATCATTGCTCCAATAAGTCTATAAATACAACACACTCTTCTTCATCCTCTTCACACCACAAAACACAAATGACACAAACCTACCCCCACCTAGCATTCGTCTACTTCACCACCGGCTACCCGATGTCGTTCCAATTTCGCTTCTCGCGCGAAACGCCGTTTGCTGAGTTGATAACGTCGCTCCACACGCTATTGCAATATCCCGAAAATCGAAAGGTTGTCAAGCTCGAGTACCGCTCGCCATCGCTTAATGACGAGGGAGGCATTGAATTCACACCTTTTGAGATCAAGAACGACGAAGATTTAGGGGTTATGTGGACAACGTTTGACCGATTTTCTTCGAAGGGTCCGATCGAATTGGACGCGAAACTTCAAAGATCGGGGGCCGACGTTATCAAAATGTTGACTCATCCTCACCTACCTGTGTTTAACAATATGTAACTTTAATCTTATGTAATGTGATCGATGTAATCTTCATCCGATTAAATAAAGTGAATCGTTCTTGTTTGTTATTTTTCTTCTGTCCAGACCTTATTACGGAAGTTCATTTCCGAATTCCTCCAAGGGGGGTGAATTCGGAGATGAACTTCCGAATTCACCAATTTTCTGAAAATTAACCTTATTTCGGAGATGCATCTCCGAAATCAATATTTTTCATTAAAATATTCAACTTTTCGGAGATTCATTTCCGAAAACACCTTTTTTTCCAATAAAAGTACGTTTTCGGAAATGAACTTCCGAAACAAGGGGTATTTTCGTAAATTCGCCAGAGGTGACCAAGAAGGATAGGAGGTGGGTAAAGAAATTTTCCAAAGATATTAGTAAAAAATATTTTTAATGTTTAAAGTGATACCTATGTAATAGTCATGTAATATTTATTTATGATATAAGTAGTGTAACACCGCTTTTCTAACCCAAAATAAATACATATATTCACAGAGTCATAACATGCATATAATTAAAAAAGGAGTCACATGTTGTTTCCATAGCAATGAAAACCAAAATCATACATACGAACATGCACCTGATCATATTCATAACACAATTTGAAAACTTCATGTTTCATCAATATGCATATCGATAATTTCTCCAACAAGTTCAATGATTATATATCATACTATAATCATCTACCAAATCATAATAACATAATTATCTCATAAACATGTTACATGAATCCAACAGTAGTACACTTAGCCATTAACATAATGTATCCAAAAGACCATTTCAAATACAATAAACATAACAATAATTCGAACATCCAAAAACATGATACCCCCAGTGTTACATGATCAGAGCATTGACTCACTACCTAGATAAAAATGAAATAACTGATAAGCTCCTCGGCTAAATCTTCGTGCAACCACGTTACTCATCGGAACCTGCGCGATGTCACAATGAACATCATTTAAACAGAAGGGTGAAAATTCAAATCATTCTGAGTAATATAATACGACAATGAACTCAGTATACTATAGCATAATCATCCATTACACTTCATAATCTTGAGTAAGTTCCACAAGTATGGCCCAAAATACAATTTCCAATTATTACACAAGTAAAAACATCAATCAAAACAATCACATAACACACAATGTGACTTGAAATACAACTAATGCGACTCATGCATGTGATACCATATGAGTATCAAGCTCACCGCTCCCGATTCCATACTCAAGAACCAGAGCCATGCTTCCGATCCAGACAAGACCAAAACGCTCAAAAATATGAATATATAGTTCACCGCTTCCAAATCCACAAAGGAACAAAGCCACACCTCTTTTTCCACAAGGATGAAATCCAACCGGAGTTCCAACTCCCCATGAATGCATGTGCAACAATATTCACAACATATGCAATTAAAATTATCATACGATCTTAATTATCCAAACATATCACAATAATTCGCACGATTCGAATTATCCACCAAAACATTGTACAACATGCATACATCACCAATAAAGCATTCGCATAGCATTTATCAAATCACAAATAACATATAACATACAAGCCAATCAATGTCATTCTCAACAATCACTGAAAACAACATATACATTTGCTAAATCCAAGCATTATGTATACATACCACTACCAAAACATATGCAATTAAGAATTATTCATATAATCTTAACATTCAAGCATATCACCAATATTCAACATATTGAATTATCCACCAATTATACAACATACATTCATCAGGTAAACAACATCAACAATGCATTCAAATAACATTAAACATTTACACATAGTATGAATAACATATAACATGCCATACCAACACATGTTATCCACATCTCATCAATTAATGACATACGTATACATAAATACATACCATTTACCAATTGTACAACATACATTCATCATGTAAACAACAGCAACAATGCATTCAGATAGCATTCATCCATTCCATACATTCACAATTAACACAAGGTAACCAATACCAATGCATGTTATCCACATATAACATTAATTCATATTATACTTAATCAAAACATAAGTTTCATGCATAAGTTCATTTTCAATTCAAAACCTATCCAATCACCATTGAATAAATTATTAAAATACATGGAAATCCATTTTAAATCATAAGCATACACGATCCTAAGTCGAACCATCAAAATCACATAATTCCAAAATTCAATACAGGTCACGGCGCGTCCAAACTTTGCGGCGCGAAATCAAGTCAGAAAGTTTTACGCGACACGTCCAACCTTCGCGGCGCGTTCTGTGCGATTTTGGGAAAAATCTCATTTTTTACAGCACTTCGGAAAAACGATTCAAACACACAAAATCCACCAAACAGCCAACAAAGCACATACATAAGGGTTGTTAAACATGTTTCTATCATGGGTCATCAATCTTAACAACAAAAACATGGTTTAATCATACAATTTCACGAAATCAACACAAACCCTAACTATGGAAACTATGAGAGAATGAAGAGATTAAACTATCTAGCATACTACTATCCATAGCATATATATCAACCCACAATAATAAGGATTATCCCCCTTACCTTAGGTTCAAAGTGCCTCTTCTTCTAGTTCCCTTAAACCTCTCCCTTCTTTCTCTTCTTTATTCTCTTCTCTTTCTCTCTAGCCTCTTTTCTTTCTTTTCCCTTCTAACTTAGGTTTCTCACATAACCCCTCTTACTATCTTTATTCTTCTTGGGCTTAACCCACCTAATTCCACATTCTAATTAATTAGGTCCAATAACTACTATCTCATTATTCTACTATTAGTTCAATTAACCTCATTAGCATAATAACACACAATTAAATAATTATTACACCAAATAATAATTAAATAATTATACTAATAATAAAATAACTATCAAGTAAAATAAATAGAAAAATCGGGATGTTAGAAGTAGGACTAATAACATATTGAAAACCAGATTTTAGTTGAATGATCCCACAGTGCGGTAATATATTGATAAAACATCACTTTCTCTTAATTTTAAAATATGATTTGAATTTTTTTTTGTGTACAAAAAAATTTGAAAATTTTCATGTCTTGGGTTAGTTAAATAAAGAATACAAACATGTTATAAGCCACGTAAGTTATAAACATTAACTTATTTTTCACTAACTTATATAAGGAGAGATATTCTTACTCTAAAAGTAAGTTTAAGACACTTACTCCAAATTTTAACCTTGATTTTCATTAATCTAATGACTTTAATTGATTATTTATATAAAAAATATTTCCAAAAAATAATTATATTAAATGTTCAATTAAAACCGTTAGACTAATGAAAATCAAGAGTTAAGATTTGGAGTAAGTGTTTTAAACTTACTCATACAGTCCGCCGCACAAACCCATATTCTGGCCAACGTCCACCAGGAAACTCATAAACCTCACTGATTATTGGCTCACTCGCCACAACTACGGCGCTTGAACGGCCGCAAAATGCTAAAAATCGTCGCTGAATTGTAAAATATCCACACTACAAGCCCTCCTAATGTTGAAACCAACAAATTCCCCAACCATCACGGCCTTAGAAACTAACCCCTTCAAACCCTATGCAACAATAACAAAGAGAAACGGCGAAAGCGGATCACCTTGCCTTAATCCTTTCTCCACCACAAACTCCTTCGTAGGGATACCATTCACAAGCACCGACATTTTGCTCGAAAAAATCAAATAGTTCTCCAACTAACGCAACGAATTTTCCTTCCTTCACCCGCTCCTCCCCAAAGAAAGTTACTTTGAAACCTCGTAATCTCCTTTAAAATCTTCTTGGGCGCCTTATAAAAAAAGACAACATGAAGATCGAAAGACTACAAAGAACAGATTTAAGAAGAGTTAACCTTCCACCAAAACTTAAAATACGAGCCTTCCAATCCAAGAGCCTAGACTTAATCTTACTCAAAATGATATGCCTAGACGAAATACTTATAGGATTGATTCCTATAGGAATACCAAGAAAGATGAAATGAATATCCTCCCTCCTAAAAGACAAAAAGTAAGAAGTGAAATCCAAGAAATTTTCACCAATGTTGATACCAATTAGTTTACTTTTATGGTAGTTGATCCCAAGGCCCGCAACAATTTCAAAACCTCTTAAAATAGCCTTGATCACCCAAACTTGCTTCCAACTCCCTTCACCCAACAATAAAGTATCGTCGTCGAATTGTAAAATATCCACACTACAAGCCCTCCTAGTGTAGAAAGCAACAAATTCCCCAACCATCATGGCCTTAGAAACTAACCCCTTCAAACCCTCCGCAACAATAACAAAGAGAAACGGCGAAAGCGGATCACCTTTTCTTAATTCTTTCTCCACCACAAACTCCTTCGTACGGATACCATTCACAAGCACCGACATTTTGCTCGAAAAAAATCAAAGCCTCCATCCACTTCATCCAAACCTCCCCAAAACCCATCTTTCTCACTATGAATCTAAGAAAATCCCAACACACATTATCATATGCTTTCTCAAAATCCACCTTAAAAAGTAAACAACTTAGCCCTTCCTTTTTACCATATCCGCAATCTCATTGGCCACCAAAACACCATCTATAAGTTGTCTACCCGAGACAAAAGCGCTATGACAATTTGACGCAACCGAGCCCAACACCTTCTTTAATCTCGAAGCCAAAAGTTTAAAAATAGCTTTATACACACACCCAACCAAGCAAATCGGTCTATAATCGTTAAGACCCAAAGGGTTTGAAGCTTTAGGAATAAAGGTCAAAAAAGATGAAGTAATTGCCTTTGATAAGATAGCCTCCTTATGGAAGAAATGGAAATAATTAAAGAAATCCACTTTCAAAACATCCCAACAATTCTTGATGAACATAAAAATAAAACCCATCAGGCCCTACACTAATGTTCAAATGTTCTTCAACCCATTCAAAAATTTCAACACCCTACACTGATAAAGAATCAAGAAGACATTCCAGATCCAAATGACGTAGAGACGCGCGCTATCTACGCTTCTCAGGTAATCATCCCCTTTGAACTTTCTGGAAAAAATCATGCTTTCATGGGTCCGTTACCCGGAGGAAACAACCCCTCTTTGAATAAATTCTTCCCTGCTTATTATAAAACTAGACCCTTAGTTAGCAAGAATAAGATAGATGGTGAAGGTCACCCAGTCTCAGCTAATCCTGATAACACAAAAGAAACCTCAACTGAAACTCTTTTGGTCTTAGAGAAAATTAGGTTAAACTATGTAATCAATTTTGTGAAAGTTTTTAGGTCAATCCCTTTAGCAAAAGATCCTGAACTGTATTACGCTTGGCTAACGAAGGTAGAAAAACAAAAAGCGTCTTTCTAGAAACAACTAGGGAGTTATGACTTAATCCAGTTATCCAAAATAGGTTTAGAATATAACCAAACCATGTTAGTAGCGTCAGTTTACTTCTGGGATGCTTCTCACAATACCTTCCACCTTCCATGCGGGATGGTTACCCCTACCCTCTTCGATGTAGCTGCTATCACAGGGCTTCGACCAAATGGAGAAACCTTCGACCCCAATTTCATGGACACTGACACCATTCAATTTAACGAAGCAACAGTCACTTATACTGCCTTCATTCAACAATACCACAACGAAGCGGACCCAGACGTTTCTGACGAAGAACACATAGCATTTCTAGCACTTTGGATCTCGAGATGCGTCTTTTGCTCTAGGTCCATACAAGTAGCAAAAAGATATCTTTGCATGGCCAACCAGTTAAATGCTGGGAAGAAATTAAACTTAGGCCAGTTAATTCTAGGATTTCTTTATGAGAATCTTGGTGAAGCAACGGACCTTGTTAAGAACTACAAAACGGGATCTCTTCTTTTCGCTGGTCCTTTCTGGTTGTTGCAACTATGGCTTAATGCCACTTTTGAGGCTCACCTCCCATATAAAAGTGTTGTGGATGAAGAAAGTGTGACTATAAAGAATCGAACAGTGGAAGGAACCAGATTAGCTTACCTAACTCCAAAAGAAGAAACTGGAAAACTTCGTGAAACCTTCCTGGCATTCATAATGATGTTCGCCAAACGTTATCAGTTCACCCCCTCGATGGCTCCATTCGTACGACGTAAGGTGGGTCCCGAATGGTTTACTCGAGAATTTCCAGCAACTTCTCATGATCAACAAGCTGAATCTATGACTATTTGGGAAGCTTTCCTCACCCCAAAGTTGTTATATCACCGACTTCGATCTTCAAAAAGTCACAGCTGTCTCCTTTGTTATCAACCAAATCTGGTCTCGAGACAATTTGGGTTGGTTCAACTCAAACCAAAGTGTTTGTATGACAAAAGGAATCACATGTGTCTACACACTTTGCATCTGGCAGAAGATGAATATGAATAAAAAATCTCCCGATATGTTGGCATCACCAATTTGTCTCCCGTTTCTTTTGAGCCTACTTTTTATTCTACCATAGATTTTCATCAATGGTGGAGAGAGTATTATTCCACACAAATCTTTGATGCTGAAAGCCTTACTCGGGAACTAACTGAAGCTTTTGCTGATGTGCAGGAGAATTTCCATAAAGGTACTTCGACTCATATTAAAGAAATCCAAGCATTTCAAAAATTCTTTGAAACTATCTATAGGCCTGATGATCTTAGCCGGACCGTTCGTGAAGCCGCAGTCACTTTACGTGAAAATTTTTCTGCTAAATTGGATAAGTTGAAATTGCCCACGTCCGTTCGACCTGAACTACGTTATAAAGTGGTTTTCGAACTTCATCCTCCATAATTTCCTCCACTACCTAGTGTTGATTTCGGTGTGGCTTTAAGCCCTCCTTTTCCAGACTAGTTTGTGCGTGGGAATCTCATAAAAATTCTTCAGGAACAAACTAAAAAACACGCTGAACGAGTGGTCCCGACTAAGCACACCTTGGATACTTTCAAAGGACATCTTCATATAGATCTAGAGCATGTTCGCGTTTTGACTCCAATACCTGAAGGTTGGAGTTTAGACGATCCTTCGACTAACTTTTCCTTTTTCCATTGAAATACTGATTCATATTTCGTTCACAGCTGTTACTCGAAAGAGACAAATCAAGGAAGCTCCTGTACAAAAGGGTTCTGGAACTTCGAGGAACACCAAGGCGAGTGAGAGTGATTCTGTCACCACTGGCAAAAAACCCACGGTACATACATACTCTCATATCCTAACATGTGAAACTTTATGAATATTACTCACTTGGTTTTAACATGTATACTAGAGTTCGAAACCTCCAGCATCTTCGAAACGAAAAGTTCCTCAAACAGCCGATTCGGATGATGAAGATAAATCTCCTCCTCGCACCAGACAAGCGATAAAGAAAAGACAAAGAGCTGCTACCCCTTCAGCCAAAGAAAAAGGATCTGGAGGCTCGAAGCTTACTTCGTCGAGTGACAAAGTATCCTCTGATGGATCACCCTTGAAAGCTGCTAGTACTATCCCCATCATGGAGAGTCATAACTCAAGTCCAGAAAACATTCCAACCAAGGTATTTGGGTTTCATAATTTAATCATTTCTTTACATTCTAATTCCAATGATCAAGTTCACATTTTACCTTGTAAATGTAGGATGATGCTGGTACCGCTACTTCTGATCTCAAAGCCTCAAGTTTACACATTGACCTTGACAACCTTCGAGGTACATGTTCGTTCTTTCGAATGATAGATGAATTTTCTGCCTTTTTTCGTTTTAATCGATTCTGACTGTCCATCGCAGGTGTTTCTCAACAAGAATCTCATGTGCTTTCTCCCGTCCTCGAGGACACTCAACCTCTTGCAACTATCATTCCGACTGCGTCTGCTGAAGAAAGCCATTCAAATGATGAGTCTCCACCCATTCACCAAGATGAAAATATGGAGGGGAACCCGCAATGTTTGAATAGTGGTAACACAGCTGGACAACCAACTGGCAGCGAAGACACTATATCTGAACAAGATGCTGCAGAAGAAACTTCCAAACTACCTACACCTGGTTCTCATGAAACTTCGAACCTTGGGACTACAGTCACTCCTGTGACTACTTCGAAGCAAGCCCCTGCGATGCTTACTCCCTCAGAACTAGAGCAACTCAAGAAAACTGATCCTGTGAGTTTCCTCAAGGCCATGATGAGCGTTGATAGTGCTTCGCCCCTTGGGCTTGGAGCCCCTTCTAATGTCTTGGCAGGCGCTGGTGACAAAGATGACATTCCTAAACTCCTTCGTCAGATAAGGGAGAGGTTCTTTGAAACCAACCTCGTCGAAGCTCTCAGCAAGGATTCCACCAAATATTATGGTCTAAACAACCTTCTGAAGAAAGTGGACTTACTTCTTGTTCTAGAGAAAGTCTCAGAAGTAATTGTTTTACTGAGTTCTCTGATTGAACAACTCCAATCTAATCTCCTTCGAAAACGGGATATTGACGGACAACTCACAGCAAAAGTGACTTCTCACAGTTCCTCATGGGAAGCTGCTAACAATGCAACAAAGAAGGCTGACACCCTGAAGCTCGAGCGTTCAAAGAACCAGCGAGAATATGAAGATTGTGAGGTGAATATCAAAACTTGGAAACAAGAAATTGAGCAACTCCAAGGGAAGATAAAGGATGCCCAGTCTCGTCAGGTAGAAATCCAAAAAGCCAATCAAGATGAATTAACTGAAGTGGCGCAGTCGGGGATTCGACACTTCGAAACGGCACAGAAGCTAGTGCCAGAGATCGAAGAACTTAAAAGACAACGGGCACTGATCGAACGTCATATGTCCTTGTGGGAGATTCAGTATTCGAAGATAAAAGATAATCTTCCCAAAGATTTTAATTAACCACTTTGGTCCTTAGACTATTCTTCTTGTATTCCGTACTTAGTTTATTCTGTAATCAAACTTCCTCCAGAACATACATGCAATTTTATCTTTCGCACATCTAATTTCGCAGTTGTCCTAAGCAACGTTTTAACAATTCCTAACAATTTCCAAAAACCACTTTATTATCAAAATTATCTTAATAATGCACCCATGTGACATGATTACTCTTCGCGGCCTCTAAAACCTAGACTTGACGTTTCTACTTCCCTTAGCCGTAACCATCATTAAATGATGACATCACCTTTTTCAAAACGTCTATTTGAGACGTGCGTGCATCAGTTTTTAATCATGATTACTTTTCAACTTCCAAGGCGGGAAACGGCGGAGGCCATAACTTCTCTTGGGGCTACCAATCGCAGTCCAATCAATAATCAAGAAATAAAACGTTCCTTTTGGCTAACATGTTCTATATAAAGGGTTAGCATTCTACTTCTTTCTTCACACTTTCCTCAAACTCTTATCAACTTCCTTCTTCCCCTCACACTCTTTAAAATACAGAGTTTACCAAACCTCTTTGTATTCTTTCTCTCACAAATGGCGCAACCCTTGACCTTCAACACCATCAAAGCCTGTATCAAAAAAGAGTTCAAACTTTCTGAGGAAGAACTTGAAGGAAAATCACATCAGCTTCAACGCACTCTTTGCTAACCAACATCTTCAGTTCTATCCTGAAATCTTGGAGGGATCCGTTTATCCCAACATGTTAGCAGATTTCTGGATGTTTGCGTCTCTGCGCATAGATCCGGAAGGGAGAACCACTATCGTATCTGAGATTCGAAGGGCTCACATTACCATCACTCCCTCCACCATCTCTGACTTGCTGAGATGTGAAAACTATGGAGAAGCTTTTGATGACAACACCATCAACATGACCACCTATCATATGTTGAGGACCCTCATGGAAAAGGACCCCTTTAGTGCTAAAGTCATCAAGATTTGGCACCAGCTTTTGGTGGGTAACTTCCGGCCACGAAGTCATGATCTAGATAGCATCATGATGGAAGATCTGGAGTTTATACTCTGCGCCCTCCGGGTAAAGAAGATAAACTTTCCATTGCTAATCTTCAAAGGGCTTGTCGAAGCTGTTTCCATGGCTGCTTCTCGCCAAGGTGTAGTCACGTGCCTTCCTTATGGAAGATTCTTGTCCTATATGTTCCTTAAAAAGGGCATAGTGAGAAGAATGCGCAACTCGGGGTCTCTAGACATGTTCGAAGCAGAAAGCTTGCCCCTGCTATCCTTGGAGGGTTTAGAGCAAAGGATTAACTAGGGGGTAATTTATTTGAGGCTTTGATGAAGGCGTTTTAGACCTTAGTTTTTATTATCCAAAATCTTCTGAATGCCTCCAATTGTTTACCTCTACCATATTTCTTTTCATTTGTAGTCCTTTTGTTAATGGAAATGTAATGTACTCCTCCCATCTTAATGAAATGCATTTTGATATTGCTTTGTTTGTGTTTACTTTACTTACCACTTAACACTCTTGAACATAAAGCCATTTTGGTGCTTGTTCAATCATTTTGGCCCACGTAGCATCCTTTGAATATCTACGTTTTTGCAATTTTAACTTCGTGCATGCTTGGTTTGTATCTTTTCAGATACTTCCCATTTACCCTTAAAATCCTATGATCTTCTGCCAATTCTTCTATCTCATAAGCGTTATTTGAGAACACTTTCAAGATTCGAAAAGGGCCTTCCCAATGTGGGGACCATTTACCTAACGCCTGATTCTTTCGATCTATAGGTAAAATAGCTTTCCAAACTAAGTCATTACTGATAAACGTTTTACCTTTCACCTTTTTATTGTATGCTCTGGACACTCTTTCTTTTTGTCTTTTTATCATCTCCAATGCTCGAAGTCTGTCTTTGTCCAAATCTACTAACTCATTCATCATCAATTCCCAGTAAGTATTTGGAGGAATTTCTGCTTGTCTTTGGATCCTGACTGGTTGCAAGTATATTTCGACTGGAAGCACTGGGTCATGTCCAAACATCAATTGGAAAGGCTTTGTGTTTGTAGCTTCTTTTGGCGATGTTCGACAAGCCCAAAGCGTTTGGTCCAAAGTTTTATGCCAGTTCTTGGGTTTTTTCCCTACATGTTTCGTTATAAGACCAATTATTATCTTATTTGCTGCTTCGACTTGTCCATTTTCCTGAGCATAGTAAGGTGTAGAGGTAAATAACTTGAACCCCATATCTCTGGCGAAATCTTGCATCTTTCGCCTAGTGAACACTGATCCTTGATCTGTGGTTATACTTTCTGGGATTCCGAATCTGTATATGATGTGTTTCTGAATAAACTCAATCACAGCTTCCTGATCCACATTCGCAAGTGGTATCGCTTCGACCCATTTTGTGAAGTAGTCTATTCCTACCAAAATATACCTTTGACCTCTAGAAGACTTGGGGTGAATTTCTCCAATTAAGTCTAATGCCCAACCTCTGAAAGGCCATGGTTTTATTAATGAACTTAATTCATTTGTAGGAGCATGTTGAATACCTGCATGCTCTTGACATTCTTGACAACCCTTTGCAAATTCTATGCAATCTTTCAACATAGAGGGCCAATACATTCCGTATCGAAACAAAAGCCATTTCATTTTGTGCCCTGCTTGGTGCGCACCACATGCTCCGCTATGTACATTTGAGAGAGCCAAATACGCTTCCGCTTCGCCCAGACACTTTAATAAAACTCCTTCGGGAGTTTTCTTAAACAATTCATTTCCCATTAAAAAGTATGATAAAGCTCGATATTTTACCTTTCTATCCGTGTCTATCGAAGGATCTTTTAAATAGTTCACAATTGGACTTCTCCAATCTGTGTCTGCTAAAGAGTCTATTTTCAAAATTTCAAACTCTTGTTTGTTGGCAAAACCCAATTGTGAGTTCTCCAAATCACTTGGGGAAAGCTTGGTAGCCATTGCTTTGCCTCTTACTTCGATCAATTCTTCTAGTTTTTCTTTTGATACCCTGTATCCTGAAGCTAATTGTGCCAAATCATTCCCTTCTTGATTTTTCAACCTTGAAACGTGATTTAAATCCACGTACTCGAATTTTTTTAGCAGCCTATTTGCTATGACAAAATACATGATCAAATTTTCTTTGATACACTTGTATTCTTTCGTCAGCTGCTTAATCACTAGCTCAGAGTCTCCTTTGATTTCGACTCTAGTTGCCCCCAATTCTAACAAAGCCTCAAGTCCAACAATCAGTGCTTCCTATTCAGCTTCGTTGTTGGAGCATAAGGGACCTTCAATCTTATACTTGAGCTTTGTTGAAATTCCATCAGGAGAAATTATTAGTATTCCAACGCCCGTTCCTTCTTTATGGGTTGAACCATCGAAGTATAGCTTCCAAGGCTTCAATTCTACGTATTGTTGAGGGTTTTCAACCACTGCATGGTCAACAATGAAATATGATACGATCTGACCTTTCATTGCTTTAAGGGGTTGAAATATCAAAGAGTACTCAGTAAGGGCCAACGCCCACTTGCCAATTCGACTATGCAATATAGGCTTTGATAGCATGTGTTTAATCACATCACAATGAGACGAAACATAAACATCATCTGGCTTTATATAATACTTTAGTTTGATACAAGAGAAATATAGACAAAGGCAGAGTTTTTCTATTGCGCTATACCTAGTCTCTGCATCATTGAGTACTCTACTTAAGTAATAAATGGCTCTTTCTATGCCATTATCGTCTTCTTGAGCTAACATGCTACCTATTGTATTATCTGACGCTGAAATATACAGGCGCATGTGTTTCTTTCCATTTGGGGGAGATAATATTGGTGGATGCATCAAGTATTGCTTGATCTTCTCGAAAGCTTCTTGATGTTCAGCACGCCGTTCGAACTTTCCTTGCTTTATTCGAAGTAAGGGAGAAAATGCTTGCGTGCGTCCACTCAAGTTAGAAATGAATCTTCTCAAGAAGTTTATCTTTCCCAGTAAAGACTGTAATTCTTTCTTTATGGATGGAGGCTTCGTTTCCATAATAGCCTTTGTTTTATTTTGATTAATTTCTATTCCCTTTTTGTGGACCACGAAGCCCAGGAAATCTCCAGCCTACACAAAGAAAGCACATTTAAGGGGGTTCATCTTCAAGCCATGTTTTCTCATTCTTTCGAACAATTGGCTCAGATGGTCCAGATGGCTGTTATCCGAAACAGATTTCACCATAATGTCATCTATGTATACTTGCATGAAAGTTTCTATAAAATCATGGAATATAGAATTCATTGCTCTTTGATAAGTTGCCCCAGCATTTTTTAGACCAAAAGGCATTACAACCCATTCGTAGGTGCCTATGGCCCCTGGGCAGCGAAAAGCTGTTTTAGACACATCTTCTTCTACAATGAAGATTTGGTTATACCCAGAATATCCATCCAACATGCTTAGATATTCGAAGCCTGCGGCTGAATCTACTAACATTTCTGCCACAGGCATGGGATATTCATCCTTAGGCATTGCTGCATTAAGATCACGAAAATCTATGCATACTCTTAATGAACCGTTCTTTTTAATAACTGGCACAATATTAGCAATCCATTCAACATACCTCGTAGTTCTGATGAACTTGCATCGTAGAAGTCTTTCGACCTTTACTTTGATCTTCGAATGAATTTCTGGTGCGAACCTTCTAGGAGTTTGCTTGATGGGCTTTTTTCCTTCCTTTATGGGCAGCTTTAATTCGACCAAATCTCGACCTAAACCAGGCATCCCGTCGTAATCCCATGCAAAGCAATCTTTGTTCCCTTTCAACAACGCGATGACTTTTGACTTCAAGGTTGGCTCCAGTTTTGCCCTGATGTATGTAACCCTCTTCTGGTCTCCATCTCCAAGATTTACTTCTTCGAGTGGATCTTGGGCTAACATTTTAATATTTCCCCCATTGGATCTTTCTCGAATCCCAAAGGTTCTTCGTCGTAGATTGCATCTAGCCTTTGACTCGTCTCCTCTCCTGAGATTTCTTTGGCTTGAATTGAATCTTCGAGGAATTTGGGGGGTAGGATGTATTCCAAAATCCCTCGTTTCTGCTTCTCTCTGAACCGTACTGACTGTCATGTGTGATAACTCGTCTTCAAGAGCCGTGTTTCTTTTATTCTCGGCTATGTAAGCCGAAATCTTTTCGAAAAAAGATGCTTCAGACATGACCAACGTCGTCATCCCAGCCTGTTGGTCGTATTGTTGGTAAATGTTCCACTGGTGGGGTATCTTCTGGACCGTCCATTATTTCTCTATTCCATTGGAATCCATTAGGATGTAAAGTCAAATAGTATAAAGCATTTCTGTTTGGAGTGTATATATCTTCAGCAGCATGGCAAGGTCCAATGTTCGCCAAATTCCTGTCGAAACTAGTATTATTGACCTGATTGACTTCAGCCATGTAGTAACTTTGATCTCCTTCGATGTTTTCTACTATGCCATCTTCTCTCCAAATGGTTAGTCTTTGATGCATCGTCGAAGGCACAGCCGCCACTCCATGGATCCACTCTCTTCCAAGCAAAAGATTGTAATTAGCCTTTGCTGGTATCACCATGAACATCGTTGGCCTGGTGACGGAACCCACAGTTAAATTCACTTGAATTACTCCTAAAGTTTGCCCTATCTTGCCTTCATAGGTTGATAGAACCATGTTATGTGGTCTTATATAAGTATCGAACATACCAATTCTCTTCAACATATATTGGGGCATTAGGTTCACCGCTGCTCCTCCATCTACTAAGACTTTGTTAATGCCAACGTTCTCAATCTTGGCTCTTATGTAGAGTGGTTTCAAATGATTCCTCATACCTTCATCAAGCCTTAAGAAAGCGTTCTGCTCTTCGACTGCCCCATTGTTCAGCACATAGTAACACACATGTCTGTGTCTTGCCATCTATTTCTCACCAGCTTCCTCACAATCTTCAACTTCTGTTTCTTGGTTGAACTCATGAGGGAGTACTGACACAACATTGCAATTGAGGTTTATAGACGACACTCCGTCTGAGTTGAAATCATTTGTCATCCTATCGCCTTCCTTCCAAGGACTGGAATGCATTTTTTCTTCTTCTTTCTCATTTTCAGAATCGAACAACTTACGCTCCACTGGAGGCTTACTTGTCCTTGCCCCCTGCATTGGGATTTGATTGCTACTTGATTCTCCAGTCTTCCTTGGTTTGTATTCCCTTTGGGCCTTCTTCATCCTCTGGTGCCTCCGCCATTGGGATCTAGACATAGGATTTTTGCCTTTGTAGTTCTCCAATCTGTACATCTCTCGATTGGAAGTCTGGAATTGCTTCCTATATGCCATTGCAGTTCTTTCTCCTTGGTCCCAACTTCGCCATTTGTTGGTTCTGGCACCAGCTTGCATCCATCTATCCCTGGGTATGTCTGCAGGGACTCTGAATGTGACCCTTCGAGCTCTAGGGTGTGGGCTGTCAGGTCTCTTCGCCGGGGTCCAGTTGTCGAACACATACAAGTTAGGAAGAAGTCACTGAGTCTCCCGACCCATGTAGAGATACACCCTTTCGAATGATCTTGTTAGTAGTTCATCATAGACTGCACCACATCTAGGGCACAGTGCAACCTCAGAGTTGTCGTTGTGACATCTGACCAAGAAACCAACCAAGTTTTCTTCAGACCTTG
Organism: Vicia villosa; assembly: GCF_029867415.1. Classification (NCBI taxonomy): domain Eukaryota; kingdom Viridiplantae; phylum Streptophyta; class Magnoliopsida; order Fabales; family Fabaceae; genus Vicia; species Vicia villosa. The sequence continues at coordinate 125,221,050 of NC_081182.1, read as the reverse complement.
GGTATACTTTCAGCAACAAGTTTCCTCCTCTCCAAGGATGCTCCATTCTTTCTCGCAGGGTCCTCTCGAAATTGGCTTGAACCCTTCGATTTAACATAACTGAACATCTTGGACACATCAGCCTTTTTCCACCATTTTTCACATGACAATCCCAGAGATAATCCTTCAGACTGTTCCCTCTTGGTGGGATTTCAATATTTCCTTTCTCCCTTATCAGCCATTTTTCTAATTCTTTTATTTCAGATAAAGACCGTCTAACATTGACCATGTTAACAACTGCCGGAGGAGCCTCGGAAATTCGTATCTGCTGAAGCTTCACTGTGAGGTCTTCAGTGGCCTCACTTGTTTTTCCTTTCAGATCTTCAGTCATCTCAGCATCAAAGGATCCTTCAACATCAGTATTGAAGATCTACTTGGCATTTAGGATTTCAGTAGCCTTCTTTCCACCTGAAATTATCTCCGACTCAGTAGCATCAATTTCAGATACTTCCACCATGTTGACGTCAAGTGGTTCACATAGGTTAGTGTCAGCCACACTCAAAGGGTCTGTGTCAACCTTCATATGGTTCTTGGTTTTGTCAGCGAACTTCAGACGTCCATCCTCGATAGCATTCTGAATTAGATCCCTGAAAAGAAAACATTGTGAAGTTTTATGGCCTAAAAAACAGTGATATTTGCAAAAACCTCGCTTCTTCTGTTGTTCTAACGGAGGAATTTTTGAATTGGGAGGTACTATCATCTTGTCATCTATTACTAATAAGTCAAATATTTCGTCACATTTAGTGACATCAAATGTATAAGTTTTCTTAGGAAATCTATCGCTTTTATCATTCTCTACTGGATTTTTTCCACTAGAAGGGGTGAGCAATTTGCAAGAATAAGGTGGCGCCTCTTTTAACTCAGCAAGATCTATTTCGACCTCTTCCATTCTGTATGAATCTTTGAAAGGTTCGCCATCAACGTCGTCTGCTTCGACGTATGCTACTCTCTCCTTCTTATAACTTTTACTTGCTCTGGCCTTCTCTGCTTTTAATCGTTCGACTTGTCGAACCCTGTCTGCCAATTGGGCCATATCTCTTAGGTATTGAGTATCCAGTTTCTTTCGAATTGAATAATCTAGGCCACCTGCAGCCATTTCAACTAATTCATGCTCTGGGACAGTCGTGAAGCATCTTGATTTCAACAAACGGAACCTGTTTAAGTAATCATCTATAGACTCCGTGAACTTCCTCTTGATGCTAGCCAATTCTTTCAGACTTATCTTGGTTTGACCCATGTAAAATTGTTCATGGAATAATCTCTCCAAGTGTGTCCATGCATCTATGGAATTTGGGGGCAACGTAGTGAACCAAACAAAAGCATTTTTTGTTAGCGAACTAGGGAAGTATTTAATCCTTAAGTCTTCGTTCCCTGCTAGATCCCCTGCTTCCGTCAGATATCTGGCTATGTGCTCCACGGTAGACTCATTGGCGTCCCCTGAAAATTTAGTAAATTTTGGTACTTTGGTACCCCTTGGCAATTCTGTTTGCATGATATATTCTGCTATTGGGGATGTATAATTTGGGCGTAGAAGCCCGGTATTAAGGCCATTGTTAGCCATTATTCTCTCTATCATGGCAGTGAGATTGTTCTCTGTTGCCAAATTGTGTCTCCTAACCCTATGCACCACTTCATCAGGATGTTCGTTTCTCCTTACTACCACTATATTCGGTTGTTGCTGGGCAACTGCTTGTTGGCCAACGTTAGTCGTTTGACTTCGAGTTTCTAAGTCTACCACTTGGTTTTGTTCGACTGGTGTTGGCCTAGGTGGCGGTACTGTGGCTCTAACAGGTTCTAGAATGGGTCCCCCTTCCTGATAAGTTGATTGATTATTCCTTCGTCTATTTTGTGGAACTCCTAAAAAATCTGCCATTCGATTTATTTGAGATGATATTTTTTGGAAGGTTTCCACATTATCCTGGTTAGTTCTAGCAATGTTTGTTGCTAACGGATTCAAGATGGACCCCAATTCTTTACCAAGAGTTCCTAACATATCATGGTTACTTGCATCCATTTCTTGTCAAAATGCTGCTTGACTATTTGTGGTAAAAGGGGGTACTTGGGCAGAGAAGCCAGTATTTTGTCCGCTTTGACCTATCGAACCAACATTAGGCGAAAACGCTGTTGGGTTAGTTGTAGTGTATGTAGGCCCCATTCCTCCTAATCCTGTCATGTATGAATGTGGCATTCCGTATTGGAAATTGGGTCTACACATATCCAAGGCAGATGATGGTCTTGGGGTAAACATCTGACTTGCGGCATTAGTTGCGAAATGTGGTATCTCGCCTGTGCCAGTTAATGAAGGGATAGCAGTCGAACTCGAGACTGGGAGCGTTCCTTTCGTCCCTGTAGTATTTTCAGGTATCGCCTGGGAATTACCTATAGGTTCAGATTCTGTCGAAACCGGTATAGCCTGGGCCTCTTGAGTGGAAGCCGAAACACGTGTAGAATTTGCAGCCACCGTTCCTGACCCTTGTGGGGGATCTTGATCTCCCCCTGTACTGGCCACATTGACCATTTTCTTGTTGTACCTTCGTTTAGGAATCGGTTGTGCTTTGTTGGTTAATTAACCGTTCTTAAGGTTCATACAAGGTCTTGATATTTTCTAGACAAAACAAAACAATCGGTTAAAAACAATCTGTTTGACACTGTCCCACTGGGCGTGCCAATTTGTTTACGGTGATTTCCGGTAAACAACCGCCAGTCCTCCAAACTATAAATTATACTTTGGTTACTCGCAGGATCGACTAGATTGATCCTAGGACATAGTCAAACAAATGTCTTTTAAAAGGATTCGATTCATGTTTGCCTGTTCTGACTTCGAGAAGACTTATTTTGTGATTCAGTCTTATGAATGTTCACTCGGGATAATACTGGTTATACAAGTTAATATAACTTTCGAAGAAACATAAATTAAAGCATGTAAATTGCAGAAAAGTAAAGTACAGGAATATAACATGCAGTAATGTAAAATGCAGGAATGTAAAGTGTTTCGAAATGAAAGTTTGAACACAATGAAAGAAATGCAAAAGTATAAATAACGGAAAGTAAATGAAAGCGGTAGTAATGAAAAAGATACTTGAATAAAGGAAAAATACAAATGTATTTAAATTAATGTTGGTGTCATACGTACATTTCTCAGCGAACTCGTTCTCTAAACACTTGATACTTGAGTGATTTGTGAGTGATTTGTACAAAATGAACACACGGAATCCTAACATTAAGACCCTTATTTATACTAGTTTCGACCTTAACAGTCCTACACTAATCTAATGCCACGTTGCCCACAAGAATCTCTGGGATGCCATCTGTCTTTGTGCGGTTGCACAAACTACTTCGAAATTCAAATCATCCCACCTGAATCTTCTTTCGACACGTGGCAACGCAACCAGAATCGAGAATGCCACGAAGACACGTTCAGCCTCAGTACTTTACGTACTTCGCAAAAACGTTTAAGTCTTTTAAAGATATTCCTCTTCGAATTAGCTCCAAGTCTAACCATCTTTATTCCAACTCAAACAACATTCTCGAAAACATGGCCATCAGTAGCCATTTTAATCTCAGAAATGGTCATCAGTAACCATCTTCCTTCGAACTCTACTTCTCCAGAGAATATTCTTTTTGAACGAAATCTTCAGCCAACAGTTAGACAACGTAAGGGGCCAATTTGGAACTTTTAAAAGGAAAAGGACCAAAATGGACCCTGAGGCATAGGTACGGGACCAAAAAGGGTACTAAGCCATTTTAAAAATTAAGATAATTAATGAGTTTATACATAGGATACCTAAATAATTAATGTTTGGTTTGCATAGGTGGATCTGGACCGTTGCCAATCGTAGTTTCTTTTGTGTGATCTTTGAGTTTCTGGCTTATCCTTAGGTGGTTTTAACTTTATGAAATTTCTCTGGTACATGCAATATATGTTCATACTGATATCTTAATAACAGATCTAATGTCGAGACAGATGTTCTAACATCTGTTATGACATCTTGAACAGACTTCTGAACATGTGTGATTATGCAGAAAATAAATATGCAGAAACATAAATAACACACAATTGTTTAACCAATTCGTTGCAACATCACTTACTCTAGGGGCTATCAAGCCAAGAAGGAAGTCCACTATAGTATTAGTTCAAAGCCTAAACAAGTCCCATGCTTACAACTTTTCATCCTAATCACTATCCTAGTCCCAGTTATTGTATCAACAACCTTTCACCTAACTGAATATCACACTTTAAAAATCAAGTCACAAACTAGTGACAAGGGAAGACTACACTTCCAATAAAATATACTTAGTCTTGCTTCACACCTTCGACTAAGAAAAGAATTTGATTTTGCTTAAAAGCTTTGATCAAGAACAGAACTCAACTCTATGCTTAAAAGGTTAAAGAGTATGGACAAACGCTCAACTCATTACCTCAAGGTTTTTGAGTGAGAACAATAATGTATCCCACAAGTATCAAAAGATACAAGGGTCACTTACACCACAAGTTAAACAAGAGACTCTCAAAACCCTTAAACCTAATTTACAAACTATGAAAAGATAAAAGATAAAAATCAAGCATAAAAACTAGGACTAAGGTTGTCTATATATAGTCTTCGGAAGGCTTTATTCATAAATGCTTGATCCACGCATTTGTAGCTGTAACAATCTTGTAATTAACTCTCGTTAAATCTTGCAACCAATCTTTAAATCTTCAATCTTTAAAATATATATATATATATATATTAATTCTGTTGGAGATTTGATTTCCTTGTTCTAGATGAAATCATCTTGACCTGCAAAATTTACTGAAATATATCAGGAATAAATCTCAAAGGATTCAATTAAATTTGTCAAGATTTAAAACAGCTCTGCACAGATATTCTGGGTCATGATGTTACGACATCTGTTAGAACATCTGTCATTTCAAAGTAGCTCAAACTCTGTTGTACTAAAACAATTCTGCTTGAATCCAATACTGCTGCATCAGTTAAGATGTTATGACATTCTATCTGACATCTTTATTACAGGTATATTTTAGCAAAATTAGTGCCAACTAACCTCAAAGCTTATGGAGCTAACACTTTCCATCATATCTAATTGTTAGTGTACAACCTAATATCTCTTAGGCAAACAATGCAAGCACAAACTCTAAGAAAATAAAAAACAATATTTTTCTATTTTGATGCATGCAAATGGCTATAGTGTAGGAGCATGAACATATGTGCAGTTAGAAAAGTATATTAGCGGCTTGTCTCATTGGTTGTATCTGCGCCAAGAAAACATATGAAGTCTGATGTTTTTTGTCCCACTGAAACAATCATGTAGTTGTGCATGAAAGAGCTTTTATGAAAGAGGAAAATAAGCCAACTCATTTCACTTTGCTTTACCTTGAGTTCGTTGGATGCTTGGTTATTGTCATTACCTATATCACTTGAATGAATCTAGTGGAGAATTATGTTATTTTGTTTAGATGGTATCTCGTCATTACTAACAGCATAATTAGAAGTGAATCCACCTTTATGATTCGTTGTGCTTTATGTTAGGCTATATGTGTATGAATATTGGTGACATATGTAGTGGATCGAAGATGTCGTGTAAACATGTTGTATCTTGTATGTAGTGATGTATAGTTATTAGTGTATCATTTACATTTCACTTCTATATGCGACATAATTTTACATCTGCCTAAGACTATTTTGTTTTGATTCCTTATTCCCTTCTATTAGTTAAAGTACTTGGTTGTGCTAATTTTCCTTTAGCTAACTAACTAACCATTAGATAATTCTTACTGAACATATTCTGGTCGGTCACTTCATAGATCTTTAAATTTCAACAACAATCATGAAAATTTATTTTCTAACAAATCAAATTACAACATTAAACATTCATTTTTCCCAATAATCATAAATTGAAATCACAAACTTATGTTTCTACGGGTAGAGCATCAATAAATTTGAAACTCTTGTTTCACTTATTTCTGAAACTCTAATGATATTTTTCTCACTATTAGTTTACTCTCTACCATGTCTTTTACTTAGCTTTGTAATTTGGTATTCCTTCAATGGTACACCAATGCCTTGTTCACTCTCCAACAGTCTTCTCTTTTTGAAAAGACGGGGCAGAAGCCTCAAGAACGGATTAAAGCTCTGTCCGTGTAAGTCTAATTACTATATATTGAGAAATTATTTGTCATGTAAATGTCACTTAACTTTGTATTATTTTCTGATTTACATGCACTGAAAACCAGTAACTATGGTCCTGAACCCATGCTAAGGAGTTAAGGCATTTCTATAACTTCTGGTTTCACATACGTGGATGGGAATTCTTGTGGGCATCAAGGTATCTATATTTTATCCTTGCTATGACAAAAATCCGTATTTGCTTTTGTTCCTTATTGTGTGGTTTATCCTTTTATTTGCTTTCTCTTGAAGAATCACCCTTAAAACTATTTTTATGAAGTTAACTTCATTTAGGCTATGTTTGGGAGTTTGGAGGGGAGGGGAGGGAAAGGCTTCCCAAAATCTTTTTATACTTTTCACCTAATTCTTTCTATTTTCCAAAACCCTCCCCTCCAAACTCCCAAACATAACCTTATAGAACTTACAGGTCTACCGATATATTCTCAATATGATTTTAAAATAAACATATGCTAATTCTCTTTAAAAGAAATTATTCGGTGTCTCTTTAATAGTAATCTTTCACCAACATTGCAACACCCGAATAAAGGTCGCTTCCTATTAAAAAATCATAAAAAAAGTGTTGCTTTCTATTACAAAAGACTTATTATCTGGGTTTCATGTGAACTTCAACAATATTAGTGTGTTAAATAAGTGTTGCTTGTATTGCTTTATTTGTAATACTCAAATTCAATTGCAATGTATTGTTTTCTCTTTAGTGAACACCTAAAAGTCAAATGCATCTTCAGCAATGTTTTACTTTTTGAATAATGAAAATCAATTTAATTGAGAGATGACTTGTTATGCTATTACTAATGGCACCTGAGTTGTTATCATTCTTTCACAATTTTGTTCTAAATTTTACAAATGTCTATTAAGCCAATGTTTATGAAGCACGGACTCCGACATGAACACCAAAACACGATACGACACGTACAATCTGACACCTGTAAAATAAAAAACATAGGACACCGACGACACTGTTACATATATGATAGTATTTGAAATTCATTTATATATCTATTATTAAAAGAGTTAAAAACATTCCAATCAATATTACTATCATTAAATTTTTATAGATAACCTTTCTTCAATACATGTTTAATTCGACGCAGATAATTGTTCAAATGATATATTTGTGCATAGAGTCGTTTTAGACTTTAGCTACACCGATCATATACTACTGTTACAGTTAATTGGTTTACATAAATTGTACTACATCTAATAATGAGTTTGTGATTAAGTTAAAACTTTGAATATGTTGAAATTGGCAAGAATATATTAGTTTTATCTTCACTGGTGATATGGTGACGATTCTTGAAGAGAAATTTTGTTTCATGCAAGTGATGTGATTCATTTAGACCTGGTATTTGGTTTTGAATTTAGGAGGTAAGATAGTGTTTGATACATGTAATGTTAGAAAAAAGAATTTCATCTTTAAATATGAAAGTTGGAAATAAATCATTGAGGTTGTTAAAGTAAAATCATTGAGGTTCTTAAAGTAAAATATAGGTTTAAATGAATTATTTAACTTGGTCTATTTTTTTTTTTTTAAGGAAATGGAGTATAGCTATAATGAGTTATATTGAATTTTTATGTGAAATTCAAAAGTTGTACTTATATTATGGTATTATAATTGAGATATTTTCTTTTTGATGCAGGTGTTGGTTTGGTTCAAAGAAGTTTTATTATCATTATCATGGACAATATCATAGAAGAAAATTAATTTGTATTATTTGTGATTAATTTTTTATCAATAAAAATATATTTGATCATGTCTTATATGTTATAATGTTGATTTTCATATTTTGAGAAAAATATGTGTTTTTGTTTATAGAAAAAAAGGGTCATTAATAAAACTTTTCTTAATAGTGCTAATAAAAATAGGTTCCTCAATTGTTATAAAAAAGAAAATAATAGCTACGATAGCACTTCCTTAAAAATGATATTAAATAATGGGACTTTAATAGCGCTTTAAGCAAAAACATTATTAAATCAAGCTTATTATGAAGATTTTAATAGAGAAAAAATTAGGCTACGATAGCGATTATTAGTAAAAACTATTAAAAATTCCTCTTTTAATAGCACTTAAAAAGCGCTATTATAGGTAAGAAAACTATAATAGTGACAACTTCAATAGCACTTAATAACGTTATTAAAGACCCAAAAAAGCGCTATTAAATGTTGAGTTTGGTGTAGTAATTGAAATTTTTTTTGAGGTTGTGCTAAGAGAACTAGGGTTTTTGGAGTGGTTGAGAGATAAAATGTTGAAGAATGAGTTAATATATCCGATACTTTAAATTTGAGGAAGAAATCAGGGTTTGGAATTTAGAGAATTATTACTACTCTAATTGAGTTTTGAGAGATTATCGAGTGAGTTTAGAGAGGTTAAAAGAGATGAGTCAAATTTGAAAGAAATAATAATGATATATCACTACAAAAAAAATTCATTAGTGACGTGAAATTCACGCCACAACCAGCAAAAACACATCACAAATTGAATTTTGCAACGTGGCTAATTAAGACACATGAGAGCAAATGAAAACTAAGTAGTGACGTGATTTTCACTTCACTAATTAGTGACATGAATATCACGTCGCAAATGTTTGCACAGATATTCATAGCATTGAAGTCAGAGTAGACGCAATAGTTGGTGTGTAGAAAAAACAGCTTTATTTTTGAGATGATTTTCATATCACTAATTATATAATATTTGCTACACTTAATAAACATAAATGTGGATTAGCGCTAATAGGATGGATTAGTTTTTGTAAAGTCTCAAATTCTAATTATTGTTTTATTTTTGGAATCAAAATCACGTTAAGCACTTCAAAATATTGCAATACATGATGCAGAAGGGGTGCAGAAGGGGTGCATATGGTACGTGATTTTCATGACACTGTACCATCATGATAATTATTACAATACATGAGAAAAACGGACGCACCTTATGTGTAGCAAAATATATAATACTGTACCAAATAAGATTGACTCAATTGATAATGAATTAATTAATACTAAAAATATAATATTAAACAGCAAAATTTCAGTAAAAAATAATGACAAAATAATAAAATTTGCAAAGTAACAAAAAAATCATGAAAAACTATTTTAGGAGAATTTTATAATTTACTTGCTTTTTCATTTTTTTCCAAACTGCTTTAAAAAAATTATAGAAATAATAAAATACTTTAGAAATCAATTAAAAATTGGTAATACTTATATTATTCCTTAGTAAATTAGAAGTGTACGTTAAGATAACATATTATTAATGACATATTAATCCCCGTATAGTATTTTTTTATGTCAAAGTTTTTATTTACCCACAAACAAATTTATTATTGTCAATTTTAAATAACTATAATTAAAATTATTATATTTTTAATATTTTATTTCAGTTTATAATCGTAAGTTTAAAACTTAAAAGTTATTCTTGTCTCTTTTGTTTTACTCCTGAAAATCATATTTGTTTTTCCTTCACATATTAATGATTTATATAGTACCAGTTTACCTGGCATGATATATGCATGCCATACCAAAGATCACACCGATTCAAATAGTTGTTGGAAAACGACATTATGTATTTTGGTAGTGGTTGGGAGAGAGAGTGTTGTAAAAATCGTGATGTTAGCAGGAAAATGGTAAAAGATGAAAACTAAAATAAACAAGGTTTTCGTTGACAATCAAAATATATGACCCGTCATTATTTTGTTACTTTTTTAATTTCTATTCAAAATATTTCAGGGTTAAATGCAATTCATTCCCCTGCCATTAGGGCGAGATTCGGTTTTGTTCCATTGAAGTTTTTTTTTTTTTGTAATCCACCCCCTATAAAACAAAGACTACAACATTTAGTTGAAACTTATCTTACTTATTAACGTTTTAAAAATATTTTATTAGCGTTTTTTAATTAGCATTTATTATTTACTTTTAAAAACATTAATAATAAACTTATATTTAATTATATATATATTTAAAAATTTTGTTAATAAACTGTATAGTATTTAATTATATATACGTTAATATATATATATATATATATATATATATATATATATATATATATATATATATATATATATATATATATATATATATATATATATATATATATATATATATATATACTGTAAACATACATTTTTTAAACTATCATAGGTTTATTATTTGGTTTATATGTTTTATTATAGTATATAATAAATATTAGTTTATATAATATATATAGTTAATTAAATATTATACTAATTATATACTAATGTTTTTAAATATATATATATATATATATATATATATACATATATATATATATATATATATATATATATATATATATATATATATATATATATATATATATATATATATATATATATAAATGTTATTACAAAAATTGTATGTTAGTTTAAAAAATGTTTGTTTACAAATAAAATATTTGTTAGTTTAAAAAAAATGTAGTAATAAATAAGTTAAAACGTTAAAACATAAAAAAATGTAAAACATTCTTATACGTTTATTATTTTATAAAATGTTTATTATATATAAGATTTACTGTTAATATATAACATTCTTTTATATATATATATATATATATATATATATATATATATATATATATATATATATATATATATATATATATATATATACACTGTTAAAATTTATAAACAAAATATGCGGCTAAAATATATAGTTAATAGGTGTAATAAACCTATGATAGTTTATAAAATATTATTACAAAAAAAATGTTAATTATAAAAAAACGTTAGTATAAAAAATGTTAGTATAAAATGTTACTATAAACAAAATATGCTGTTAGTATATTATTATAAAAAAAACGTTAATTATTAAAAAAATGTTAGTATAATATGTTATTATAAACAAAATATGCTGTTAGTATATTATTACAAAAAAAAAATGTTAATTATGAAAAAACGTTAATTATAAAAAAAACGTTAATTATAAAAAAACTATATTATATATAGTTAGTATATTATTACAAAAAAATGCTAATTATAAAATTATTGTAAAATATTATAATTAATAAGAAAAATGTTAATTATAAAATTTTTGAGCAGTATTGATTTATAAACTCCTAACAAAAATTAACGTTTTTTATTTTTTATATAAATATTAATGTTTTAAATTTATAAATTTCTAAAAAAACTGAACAATATTAATTTTTAAATTCCTATTCACATATTAACGTTTTATATATATATACATTAACTATAATATATACTAAAAATATGTAATGGACATTAACCATAATATATATCTTAATATAATACTAAATATATAATATATATCTTTCAGTTTCGTAAAATAACATAATTGACAAAGTGGCCTAATGGTAAGCTCCTGTTAATTAACGTTGGGGGTTCTGGGACGTCACATGGATGCCAAGTCACCAGATTCTCTATGCCCAGTCAGCCAAACAAAAGATGGGGTAGGGGAAATGGAATCTGTCTTTTATAAGAGGGAAATCTAAAAAAAAAATTAATAAATATTTAATTAAAATAGGTCAAAACAAGTATGGCTACCGTACACTACATGTACATGTATCTTAGGTTTTTTTTTCATGATTTTATATTAATATTTTATTAAAGAATAGTCATTAAAAGAAAAGGAAACTAATTAAAAGATTTTTTGTTGAGATTTGATTAAGAAAAAATTGAGATATCTAAGTAAGAACACATGCATACAACTTGTAAACGCATTAGGTGGATGATGTTATAAAAAAAGTCATAACATTGGTTTAGATAAAAGAATAAATAGCAGTTTAAATATTTACATTGAAAAATTTAATATCTTTTAACTCCTAAATACATTTAATGTAGAAAATAATAATTTGTATGAATCTCTTATGAAGCATTCTCATTATTTGAACTACATTTTGGAAGTGACATTAGACACATGTTAATTTATTGTAGACTTTAAGAGCAATTTTCGCCACTAATTTTTAATTCTATAATATCGTGGTGCAGATGAATGCTCTCAAAAAAAAACATTGATTTACTAAATTTCTTTAACTCATTAAATATATAACACAATAACTTGGCAAAAGTTAAACTCTTTGCAAAGTTTTCTAAAGATATTTGCGATGGATAATTCTTGAGAAATTCTCACAACATTTCTTTCATCTCTATTTGGCTGCTCTTCACATCTTGCACTTTTACATGTCGTGCTCCTTCACTCTCCGCTATTTTTCCACCATTTCAACAATCGGTGGTGATAGATGTGGTGGACATGGCGACTCTATCTACAATTCTTATGTTCAGGATTTTATCCCCTTTCTTTTACTGGACAGTCAAATTATCAACATCATAAAATCTTCATTTATTTCTTACCACGAGTTACTCTTGGCCAAGTATTAAGGGACATATCCAGATTAACATTGTTGGAGGACATCATCGATGAAGAAGATGAGTCATAATTCTAGTTTTTAGGGAAATTGTAAGTTGTTTATTGATAACAATTCTAGCGAGTGTCATAGTCTCGTCTAAGTAATATTTGTTAATTCAAAAATCTTAGGACAATTTAGAGTTAAATTAGGTAGTTTATACTTGTTAATTCAAAAGGAATTAGGATAGGAATTAGGATTAACCTTGAGAATCATCAAGTAGGTAGACAACCTTTCAAGTCGGCCATTTCGTGATCTCCAGCTCGGCGGGGACAAACTCTCCAACTCGGCAGACAATTCCACAGATAAAGTCGAAATCGTCCAACCTAGTCGGTTGAGACGGTTACCCATATACGAAAGGCCTTCGCCGTTACCGGGGTTACGATCTTTTAAATAGCTGACAGCGAAGGTTACTATTATCACTCGTTATGGAGAGAATCCAAAGTTCCTCCATTAACATGGGTGATTATTGACTCAGCAATTATAAATAGGGCTCCCGAATAAGGGATAAGCAAGACACTTATACTCTTGAGCTTGTATCAATTACACTGCTCAAATCCCTAAAGCTAAACACTTACAAACTCCTGTGTGACCTCACCATAATCTTCTTCCGGGAGTTAATCAAAACTGTCATTCCGAAACACTTGGCGTCCATTGTGGGACCTAGGTAAAACTTTCCCAGGCCACATACTCTTTCACACGTTTTCACCGTTAGGCACCAGACTATCATCCCGCAGTGATTATTCTTCGTCCAATATGGCTTAGTTACTAGCCATGGCGGAGGCCTTTAAATAGCATAATTAAACCCTTCAAGACTTTATGCAATTCCTACACCCAAACACCAGGGGAGGATGAGTTTCCGAAGGAATCGCTTTATCTCCAACCTTTGTCACTAGCCGTCTGGGCAGATGAGATTCTAGAAAACTTAAACCTCCTCCCTTGTTTACTATGGATGGCAAAGGGGACCTAGGGCAGCATAGCATGGCAGTCGATGAACAGGCAGCCATAGCTGGAGCTTCAATAACTCTCCAGTGCGTATTAATGGTGGGGACTTTCAAAGGCGAAGCATTATGTTGGTACATGAGTGTACCCAGGGCATCCGTTTAGGATATCTCGATCTAGTTTTGAAAATGGTTCAATATTTTCCAACCAACAAGCATAGGAATTTATCCATCATCAATCCCCTCAGCGGACGCTCGTGGCTACCCAGGCACCATCGAGATAATAAGGCTCGTTTCAATAAGGAAGCCATCAAGATGACCATCTCGAATCAATGGATGGACGTCGGGGTTTTCTAGGACGGAATTTGAATTGATCACTTCTATGGGTCGCTAGCGCAAAAGTCGGCTTCTGACATGGGAGAAGTGGGAAAATCTCCCAACTATTATGTCTTAGGCGAGGAAAGTATCAGGGAAGAGCGTCATCGAGGTGTTCGAGGAAAGCCACACAGCAAGCCGGGCAAGAATACTCGTCAGAAGGAAAGACAGCGATACCATTCACATCACACTAGTCTATTAGTGTCGGGCTGGAGATTCCATGGAAACAAGGGAGAATCTTTCACCCCCCTTAATTCAAGGAGGTCTGGTATCTTACGGGGGGGTAGATCATTTAGGTTTAATAGTCTGGCCGACATGGGATTGAAAGGTCATATGACAGGTAACAGGCAAGGGAGACAGACCTTGGTGCTTGTTTCATCAGGTGGAGGGCCACCACACGAAAGAATACATACAGCTCAAGAGGGAGATTGAGGTTTTGGTTCAACGCGGTGAACTATCGTCTTACATAAATGAGGATTTATTGTCATCTACGGGGAAAAGAGGCCCGACTTGGCCGGAATTCAAATCGGGGAAATCTCGCATTAAGAAAGGAAAAAGATCTCAGAGGAGATACACGATGTATTCATACTCCCACACAGCCTAAGTAACATTATCTGGAATTTGATGGAGAAGGCAAAAACAGTTTGGCACGTAAATATTGCGAGTGGAAGAGAGATCTTTCGATCTTCTACATAACAATATTAGGAATTAGTCTTTCCCCTCGTTTCCATTTCACTTTCTCTTCTTTCTTTTCTCAACTTTCAAAACACTCTAATTCTATTCAATAAATAAAGGAAAAGTATTAAGATACCCCCATCTATGAGGGACCATTTGATGTACTCTCCTAAACAAAAGTATTCAGATACCCCTACCTTATGAGGGACCATATGACTTACTAACCTCTAAAAAACACTCAACAAATGATTCTCTCTTCTTTTGCCTTTAGGGCTTTCTTCCCCTTAATCAGGCATGTTACTTCCTTCTGATCGCAGACAGGTAACACATAAGACTCCATCCAGCGAGCAACTATCCTAATGCTAGAATGCGAATGTAACTTCTTCCACTAAAAAATACAAACAAACCAAAAATATAGAGTCGAACTACGACGCTCTGATTCCTCAAAAGGGATACGTAGGCATTAGGTTGCGGGATTTAAGCGAGCACAATTTTGTAAATATTCCTTCTTTTCCCCGTATTTTCTTTTCTCTTCCCCGTATTACACTTTTTGATTAGAAACAAGCTTGAGTGGATCCTGTGGAGTACCACAGACGTGAGTGGTGCTGATACCTTCCCCTTGCGTAACCGACTTCTTTACCCGACCTCTGGTCGCAAGACCTTTTGTTTCTTATCATATCTTCTTCTGGGTTTTCTCGATATTTTACCTTCCCTCCGTGGGATAAATAAAGTTTGGTGGCGACTCTGTTGATTCCGGTCATTTTTCGCGAGTGTGCGACAAGCAAGAAGAAGTCCTTGTGAAATAATTTGTTAGTATTGAAGGAGACTTTTAAAGATGGTGAATGGATCATGGAAAGTGATTTTAATGCTATTAAAAATGGTAGAGAAAGGAAAGGGAGGGCGGTGTTGGTAAATCATAACGAAGCGGATTTACTTGAGGATTTTATTAATAAAAGTTGTTTGTTGGATGTTCCGTGTAAAGGAAAAAAGTTTTCGTGGAATAGTGGAGATGGTAAGTCGATGAGTAGAATAGACCGGTTTCTTGTGTCGAGCAACGTAGTGAATATATGGGATGTAATTGGCCAATTTATCAGTAATAGGGATATATTGGACCATTATCCGATTTGGATTTTGACGGATCACTCCAATTGGGGACCTAAACCATTTAGATTCAATAATGAATGGTTTTCTTTTAATTATTTTCTTCCTTGTGGAGAAAGAGTGGAAAAGTTTGAAGGTGGAAGGAAGAGGAGATTATGTTTTTAAAGAAAAGTTTAGGCTTCTAAAGGATAAACTTAGAAGGTGGAATAAGGAGGTGTTTGGGAAGTATGATATAGAGATGGAGGAGGGAGTTCGGGACATTAATGTTGCCGATGAGAGGTTGGAATCTGATTCTAATTTTTCGCTTTTCGATAATCTTGAGTTTAGGAAGGAAGCTTGTAGAAAATTTTGGAGGAATTTGAGGATTAAAGAAAATATGATTTTACAAAAGTCTATAGTGAGATGGATTAAGGAGGGAGACTCGAACAGTGGCTTTTTTCACAAGGTGATGAAGCAAAGAAGAAGACATAATCATATTGCTCTGATTCTTAATTCGGGGTGGGGGGGGTGGTGGAGTCGGTGGAGAAAGTTAGGGAGGCGGTGTGGATTCACTTTAGGAACAAATTCGTTGAAACATAAGAGGTTAGACCTTTGTTAGACAGTGTTCCTTTTAAATCTATTGGTTGGGAGGAGGCGTATGCCCTTGAGAAACCTTTTTTAGAGAATGAAATTAAGGAGGCAGTTTGGGAGTATGGTGGGGAGAAAAGTACGGCTCCGGATGGCTACTCTTTTCTTTTTATTAAGAATTGTTGGTATTTTCTTAAAGAAGACTTTATTAATTTTTTCAACAATTTCTTTGTTGGAAGCTCATTGTCTCAAGTGATTACTTCATCTTTATTAACGTTAGTTCCGAAGATTCATAATCCTTTATGCTTGGATGAGTATAGGTCGATTTGCTTGATGGGGTGTATGTATAAAGTGGTGGCTAAGCTTTTCGCGTTGAAATTAAAACATGTTTTGAATTCTATCATTTCTCCTTGTCAAAGTGCGTTTATTCCCAGTAGACAATTGTTAGATAAGGAGTTAGTGGAAAATGAAGTGGTGGACTATGCTAGAAAAGAAGGTAGTAATTGTATTCTTTTTAAAGTTGATTTTGAAAAGGCGTATGATAAAGTAGGTTAGAGTTTTTCAAGGTATATGCTTAAAAGGACGGGGTTTGGGGAAAAATGGATGAAGTGGATGGAATTATTGGTGTTTACTAGTAATATGTAGGTGCTTGTTAATGGTAGTCCTACTAAGGAGTTTGTTGTCTCTAGAGGGTTGAGGAAAGGCGATCCTCTTTCTCCTTTTGTTTACGTTTTGGTTGCGGAAGGTCTTACGGATCTTGTGAGACAATCAATAAAAGTTGGGGAATTTCAAAGATTCTCTATTAAAGGGGCTACTTGGGTGGACATTCTTCAATTTGCGGATGATACTTTAATAGTGGGTGATGTATGTTGGAAAC
The DNA here is from genome assembly GCF_029867415.1 of Vicia villosa. NCBI lineage: Eukaryota > Viridiplantae > Streptophyta > Magnoliopsida > Fabales > Fabaceae > Vicia > Vicia villosa. The sequence continues at coordinate 125,203,911 of NC_081182.1, read as the reverse complement.
ATGTTTGGACGATCAAGGAGGTGCTTAGGGCTTTTGAACTTGTTTCGGGTCTTGGTATCAATTTTAAAAAAAGAAAATTGATAGGCATTAATTCTAACAATCATTTTTTGGAAGCGGCATCTCACTTTCTTTCGTGTAGGATGGAAGTGAGCAACTTCTATTTTCTTGGTATTCCCATTGGTTTCAATCCTAGGAAAGAAGCTATGTGGAATCCTCTTTTTGCGAAGATGAAGAATCGTTTGGAGGGGTGGACTAATTGCTTCTTGAATTTGGGAGGTAGAATTACTCTTTTAAAGTCCGTGCTTAGTTCGTTGAATATTTTAACTATGCCTTTTTACAAAATGCCGTTGAAAGTGGCGAAAAAGTTTACTTGCATTCAAAGTAAGTTTTTATGGTTGGGGAGGGGGTGGAGGAAAAGAATAAAATTCATTGGATAAAGTGGAAGGATGTCAACCTACCTTTTGAGAAAGAGATGTTAGGTGTGAAAAATATTGAGTTGTTTAATTTGGCTCTTCTTAACAAGTGGAGGTGGAGAATTTTACAAGGTCAAAATTCACTTTGGTATAATGTTTTGAAAGTGCGTTATGGAGACTTGTCTTCTAATGTGTTTTGTGTTGGAAAGGATTTTAAAGTGTCCTCCTCTTTTTCCTTTTGGTGGAGGTATATTTTAAAAATTGGATCTTCATCTTGGTTTGATCCTATTGTTAATTGTAGTATGTTTATCATTCATAATGGTTTTAATACTCCATTTTGGTAAGCAAAGTGGTTGGAAAGAATTTCCAGTTTTATACAAGGCTTCTAGTTTAAAGAAAGTGTTGGTGGCGGCTATGGGTGGGTGGTTTGAAGGAGGGTGGTATTGGGGAGATTTTGGTCTAGTCGAGGCAAATTATGTTGATTCGGTTGTAGTGGATGAGGTCGATATAATGAGGGGGCGGGTGGAGGGTTTTCGAGGGTGGTCAGAAGGTAAAGATTTGGGGGTTTTGACCGGTAATGCGGAATTGGAGTTTTTGGTGGCTTCCTGTTATGCTTTTTATGAGAGATTTCATATTCCTTATGGTCCTCCTAATAAGTTTGACGAAGCTTTCGGTTTAGTGCGGAAAATGAAAGTGTCGTACAAAATAAAAGCTTTTGGGTGGAGACTTCTTCATAATAGACTTCCCATGAAGGACCTTTTGGTACATAGAGGTATTTCTTTCTCTTTAGATAATTTAAAGTGCATATCTTGTGGTATTTTTTTGGAGGATAGGAAGCATTTCTTTTTTAATTATTTGTTGATTAAGAAAATATGGAGTGAGATAGCTTTGTAGGTTGGTAAATTAAAGGGGATAGGATGCAGGAAGGGTGTTTGCCGAATTTTATGGATTGACACTTTTTTTTAGTTTACATAAAGTTAAAGATAGAAAATTGGGTGTGATGTGGCTAGCCACTACTTGTACTCTTTGGTTGTTAGGTAACGAGGTGTGTTTCCGGAAGGATGTTTGGAATATCAACAATACCGTGTGGAACATCAAGCTCTTGGTTTGAAAGTGGTCTTTTTGTGGGAAAATGATGATAGGTAGATTTTCCTATCAAGACTATAGAACTAGGGTTTCTAAAATGAAAGAGGAAAAAACAACAAAACTATAAAAGGGAATTAAAATAAAGATAACATTTTCATTTTTCTTCATTGATCTCCACTTTATCAATAAGAGTACATATATAGTGATAACAATAGTGAGTAGTAAAATAAAGGCCCAATAACTAAAAGACCAACTAAATAATATCTAAGACAAGCCCAACTAACATAAATTATTTTAAATAACTTAAAGCTTCATTTCATACTCTATCATTACCAACCCCTTCTAAAACAACCTTGTCCTCAAGGTTGTAATCATAAAACCTGCTAAATAAGTTTTGTTTTCTCTCCTAGATCCCACTATTTGAAAGAATAAGTAGTTAACATATTCATATCCAATTGTCCATTGAAATCCAACTTTTGATGTCTTCGGATTCTATAAAACAACAAAAATTGCTTTTTCTTTGTTGCAACATAGATTTCTTCAGCATTCTCTAAGTTTTTATGTTGTGACCCAATATTGTTTTCACATTCCACAAATATGACCATTGTGCTTCCAAGGCTGTGAAACCAAGACTTCCATATTTCATTGGAATTTTCTAATGTATTTATAATAAATGAGCTAGAAACATGTGTATTAGCCACGTGAGAAACATGTAATGATTGCCCATGCTCTAAAATAGCATCAGTATGCATGGAGGATAGTAGACAAATCAATACAACTCCAAGTCTAGAACCATATATATATAGATAATTCCAACCACATAAAGAAAACTTAACTTATTAGCAATTAAAAATTGTGTTCTAACATGCAAAAAAAAGCACATGAAAGAATTCATAGTCTCACTCACATGTAGAAATAGAATTTCACATTTCCTTGAAAAAGTGCAGCTATAGAAGGACATCAAAAAATTATTTTGTAAACTCGTGACAAGCTTGTTCTCATTCCAAAATTATGCAATTCTCATGAAGTTGTTCTCATATATGGTGAGAAAAGAATACCCATGGTTATTGACACCACTACTAACAATGCTTTGTTCTGAATTAAGACTCAATTTCTTGAAGGAATAAGCAAAGTGTGATTTAATTGACACATACAATGGAGGTTACTGCATTCTTTTTCAATTGATAACAGTATAGATGGAATAACATGAGATGTCCTAATAAACAAAATGGTTGAGTATACCTTAAATAAAATGATAAAGCTGCCAGATGTGTTTAATAGAAATCAGCTTCATTAACTGATAATCATTAGCAAAGGGACCTTGTAACAGATCATGATTTTCCATGTGAAGATTCTCAAGAAAATTTGTATCCAAGTGAGTATGAATCCATTTACCTTGAATAAACAGACCAACATGAGAACAAGCAAAAAATGACACACAAATTTATGATCTGATCAGGAAGTATGTTTTGTTGTATCATTTCATTGAGCAATTTAAGAGTCTCTCGAGGCTGATTACTTTCAACATAACGAAATATCATGTCACTCCAACACACCAAGTCGTTTCCAATCATATGGTCAAATATGAAACAAGCATCCTTAAACATTCCAAGTTTTGCAATACCATAAAGCATTTTAGTTGAAACAAATAAATATTTGGAAGAAAGCCTGACTGATATTTCCTATCAAGACTATAGAACTAGGGTTTCTAAAATGTAAGAAGAAAAAACAATAAAACTATCAAAGGGATTAAAATAAAGATAATATTTTTATTTTTCTTCATTGATCTCCACTTTCTCAATAAGAGTACATATATAGTGATAACAATAGTGAGTAGTAAAATAAAGGCCCAGTAACTAAAAGACCAACTAAATAATATCTAAAACAAGCCCAACTAACTTAAATTATTTTAAATAACTTAAAGCTCAATTTCATACTCTATCAAATGACCCATCCCAATTACTCCTTTTACGAGTTTTGTAAGGAACCTCTGTTTTTTATCGTAAGTGTAAATGGTTTATAATATTTCTTTTTGTCGGGATTTCCCGTTTCTCTATGTAATCGGGTTGAAGAACCAAGTTCTCCCTATATATATATAATCTTGCTTTATATATCATTAAACACTAATTTATGCATAATATTTCTAGAGAAAAACCAAACATGAAAATATTTTTATAGCATATATCTATAAACACTAATCCATCTATAATTTTTCTTAAGGAAAACTAAACCTAAAAGTGCATGTAAATTATATATGAATATAAAATTGAAAGAGAATGAAACCTGTATGGAAAATAAGAGTAAGAGATGTATGAAATCTCCACTCATGACTACCATGACTTTGAGACACTTTCATAATATTTTGATAAATGAATCTCTATTTGAATAATTTTTCAGTAGGTCTCTAAGAGCATGCAAAAAATGATCATTGTCATGTACTCCCTATTCTTCTTGAACATCTATTGCAGCTTGGATAAAGACAAATAATGAACCTGCAAAACCATCAAATGAAGTTTAAAAGATAAAAGTAGTTCAACATTGTACATAAACAAAAAAATCAATAAATTAAATCAAAGAGAAGCTAACCATTCAGCATGCTTAACTATTAAATATGGGCAGAACTTTATTGTCATAATGATCGGTATTATGGGCTTCATTATTGAAATATTTGACCGTCGGTAAACAATAGAAACTAAACAACATAAATAAATGAACACATTGGTATTAGTGAATAAAATAATGACATCGTAGTAAAGATATTAATAGTATGGGAATTATGTTTGCTGATAAAGTGTTTTATAATCTAAAAACTGTTAATAGTATGAGAATTATGTTTGTTGATAAAGTGTGAGAAACACTGAATCATGACAGAGTATGAAAATAATGTATGTTGAAGTGACAAACACTAAATTATGACAGAGTATGAGAATTATGTGTGTTGAAGTGAGAAACAAGGACTTCTAAAAATGAAGTTATAAAGCCTAAAATATTTTTTAAAACAAAAACAGTACCATTGCCAATCAAGAACCCTGTTCTGTAAGTTAGTATAACTGGAAAAACAAAACTGGTAAAGAAAAGAATTAGGACTCTGAAAAGAAGATAAACAACTACAAAGAAACAACAACATGTGCAGTAACCACAAAAGTATAATAAAAAGAGTGAGAAATCAAAACTGACATTTTAGAATTCAACTTTAATTTTTAAACCCTTGTTATCATATTCTTAAATTTCTAATAACTGATATGTAAACTATAACCACTTCATGTTCTTGATTGGCAATGTTCTGTGTATTAAACTAGGAATTGCAATCCTTTATTAAAATTTTAAACAAATAATATGTATAAGTTGGCTTCAACTAATAAACAACTATTCTTTGACATCATAATTAGAAAAAAAGACTTCAAATTAAAAGAGCCTTTGAGTACTTCCTTGAGACAAAAACAAAAGAGTAGAATGACAACCTCTTCAATCTCTTAATCAAAATAAATTTGGTTTTGCCTATGAAATATCAAAATAAAGATATTTTTCCAGATTTATTTTCTTCATCTATGTTGCAAGAAGTAGCGGTATCCGGTATGGGAGGTTGGGTTAGTGGGGATTGGATTTGGGGTGATATGGGAGTGAGAAGCCCGGTTGAACCAGAGGCGGCTGTGGCCCTGTTCTGGCTTCTTGAGCTGCTGCCAGCAGCGCCTTACTTACAGCCTCGGTCGGATCTGCCCGTGTGGAAGCATGAGGACGACGGCGTGTACACGGTTTCTTCTTGCTACCGTGCAATACGTAACTTTTCTATTCCTTATGGTCCGAATAACCACTATGATTTTGTTTGTGCTTTAATATGGAAGACGGATGTTCCTCTCAAAGTTAAAGCTTTTGTGTGGAGAAGTTTCAAGAACAAAATTCCAACTAGAGTTTCTCTTGTGAAAAAAGGTATTATCATTCTTTCTTCAAATCTTCTTTGTGCTTTATGTAATGAAGTTAGTGAAAGCCTTTCGCACCTTTTATTGGAATGTCAGTTTGCCGTAGCGATTTGGAAAGAGATGGTGGCTTGGATTGGAATGCATTATTCCAATTATGAAGGATTAAAAGAGAGTTTTTGGAGTTGGAGTTGTTTTTTTCTTCATAACAAAGTTAAGAGCGGGAAGGAGAGTTGTATCTGGTTGCCATTCTTTGGAGTATATGGTTGTGTAGGAACGACATTATTTTTAAAAACTCGACTAGCAACTCTAGTGACTTAGTTTGGAGTTGTAAGGTGCTTGTTTGGAGATGGTCTTTCGTCGGAAAAATTACAAATCCCTATTATAACTTCTATGAGTTTAGCAAAAACCCTTTGTTTTACTTAAGTTAGGTGCTATTTGGTTTGTAATTTTTCTTTGGCTTTGCCGCTTTGTAACCGAGTTTCCAAGAACTTTCGTTCTTAATCAATATAACTTGCTTACAAAAAAAAAACATGTATCATAGGCCTGTAAAATTAAATCGAAGCTTTCATCATCTTAATCAAAATTGAAGAAAATAACAACACTGTATTAAATTGAAAACAATAATTATTCAAACAAATCAATGGGCGCAATGGAAAACATGTTTTAGCACAAATTCCTACACACAAAAAAATCAATCGTAACCTAGATATTATGCTTTAGGTATCTCTGAAAGTGAATGGTTATAGAGATCTGGATCTGCAAATAGATCATAACCTATACACAATCTAGAAAAGAATATGCTTTTGTTGTGACTTTTGTTGTTGCGATGGCTTCTTTATCGGCCCCACTTGTCCTTGCTTCACTGTACAAGCACCATACCGAGTCGTTTTGTGCGTCACACTTTTGATGAAATTTTCGTTCTTGAAAGTTGTTGTTTTAGTTTATCGATTCATACTTTTTCTCTCTCATTATCAAGATGTGCATTTAACCCTATTTGTCCACACTTTATTTTCATGTATAACATATATTTTTTCTCACCACCTTCGAGAAAGTTCGTTTGCCTTGAAGGAAAGTTGAGAACGGTATTGTTCTACTTCATCAACTTTCTTTGATTTTTCATTACAAATGCTTTTCTTGTTTTGTTTAATATGTTTTAGCTAATCGCTTTTACTTTTTACTTCATTTCTATATTATGAACTATAATAACTTTAAATGGAGAAAATTTTGTATTAAGATTATAGTTAATGTATAAAGTCTTTATACACAAAATTTGAGTTTTAACCGGGAGCGTAATTGTTCTTGTATAGGTTTAACTTATCTATATAGTTTACTTTGTTACTTTGTTTTAGTTTGTTGTTGAAACTAGAGAATACAAAACACAAAGATATGAATAAATTTGGTTGAGGTGAATGACTGAGGAAAGGGTGAGATAGACAAAGAGATATGAGAGTTAAGGAAGGGGTGTTAGTGTTAGGTCATCCATAGAAGAATTGTTTTTTTCTTTTAATTTAGAAAAATTTAAGGTTTTTTAGAATTTCTTCTGTAGTATAAAATTGTATAAAAAAAATTTTTTGTAAAGGAAGATTTTGGACGAGAGCATAATACTATTTATGAAAAATAGAAAATTTAATGTTCAATTTTAAATCTCAACATAAAAAATTATTAATTTTAAAATTAAAACACCTCTTAATTAGGTACACGTGACTTACAATTTCTTTTTTTAAATCGGCTGGTTAACCGCCTGACTTAAGAAAACTAATTTCATATTTATATTATCATTTGTAAGTCAGTTATGAAAAAATCGACTTAAGAATGTTAAAATAATTATAATATTCTCACCGTGTTTTTTTGTTAAGTTAAGTAAATTGTAAATCAATTTAAAAAATTTATCTAAAAAAATATTTTTGTACTAGTGTTTGTTTATTTTATATTATTATATTAATTTTGTGTTATAATTAATTTGTATCTTATAGATAAATTTTTATATATAAATGTATATCATAGATTTTATGATACAACAAATTTGAGTTAAAATTAAAATAAAAAATATTATTTATATTTTTACACATATGTGAATTAAAAAAGTGAGCAAACAAAAACAAGAATGACTGTTTCAATGCTAGTATAAAAATAATATTCAGAGTAATACACATGTGACATATATACTTTAGAATAAATTAAATAAAATTGACTCATTTTAACTCATACCAATACCAAATAATGATAAAGAACAGAGAAATTTTAGAAGAAAAAAAAGCCAAAATAATAAATTTGCAAAGTAAAAAAAAAAATAATGATAAATTTTTTAGGAGACATTATTTATATTTATTAACTTTTTTTTAAGTTGTTTTAATGAAGTTAAAACAAAATAGTAAAATACTTTAGAAATCAATTAAAAGAAGCTAAGGCTAATGTTGATATGTTATATGTTCAGATGACAAAAGTTATTTTTTAACCACAAACAAATTTTTTTGTTTTAGTTGTTGTTTTTTGTCGGGTTGCAGGACTCTATAGGTCGCTTTGTACTTAATTGTTTTTGAAGTATATATAATTTTTTATTCTTCTAAAAAAACTTTAATCAACTATGTTCTTAATTAATTATATTTTATAGTTTTATTTTAGGATATAATTTTAATTTTTTAAGTTTATTCTTTTTAATTTTATTTTAACTTTTCAATTTCAATAATTTGAATAAAAGATAAAGGAAAAATGATTCACGCAAATACAAAAGAAATATATTGATAAAATTGACAAGAAATGGAAGAAGTCTGACTCTTAATAAATTAAAATAAAATAATTAATTTTAATAAAAATTATTTATAAGTAAATTATAATTTACTGTATGATTCAATAGACTCCTCGAAATCATAGTTGTTTTTCCCTCACATACTAATTGTTTATATTTATATAGTACCAATTTACTTGGAATGATATATGTATGTGAGACTAAAGATCACACCAGTTTAAATGGTTGTTGGAATGCGACATCAATGTCCTATGTATTTTTGTAGTGGTTGGAAGAGAGGGTTGCAATAAAACGTGATATTGAGGAGAGGAATGGCAAAAGAATGAAAACTAACGTCAACAAGGTTTTGGTTGACACCCAAAATACCTAACCTCATGACTCATCTAGTTGTTACAGTTTTAATTTCAATACATTTTTTTTAAATTTTTTGTGTTATTTAAATTTTATTTAATATAGGTCAAGACAAGTATGGCTACCGTACACTACACGTATCTTATTAGGGTTTATTTTTCATAATTTTCATTTTAATATTTTATTAAAGAATATACATTAAAGAAAAAGGAAAATAATTAAAAGATTTTGGTTGAAATTAAGATTAAGGAAAATTGAGATATTTCGGTAAGAAAACATACATATAACTTGTAAACTGCTTAGGTGAATGATTTTAAAAAAAAAAAAAAAGTTAACATTGGCTTAGATAAAAGAATAAATAGTAGTTTAAATAGTCACATTGAAAAATTTAATATCTTTTAACTCCTAAATACATTTGATGTAGAATATAATAATTTGTATTTGAATCTCTTATGAAGCACTCTCATTATCTGAACTAGATTTTGGAAGTGACATAAGAGACATGTTAATTTATTTTAGACTTTAAGAGCAATTTTCGCTACTAATTTTTTAATTTTTTTTAACTCTTTAATAACGTGCAGATGAATGCTCTCACAAAAAAAAAAAATGATTTACCATGTAAATATTTTTAAGAAATCATCAAATATATAACACTGATAAATTTCTCAAAATTTTACTAGAAATAAAAATACATCGAGAAACAAGTCATCGCAAATAATTTGGCAAAAGTTAAACTCTTTGCAAAGTTTTCTAAAGATATTTGCGATGGATAATTCTTGAGAAATTCTCACAACATTTCTTTCATCTCTATTTGGCTGCTCTTCACATCTTGCACTTTTACATGTCGCGCTCCTTCACTCTCCGCTATTTTTCCACCATTTCAACAATCGGTGGTGATAGATGTGGTGGACATGGCGACTCCTTCTACAATTCTTATGTTCAGGATTTTATCCCCTTTCTTTTAGTGGACAGTCAAATTATCAACATCATAAAATCTTCATTTATTTCTTACCACGAGTTACTCTTGGCCAAGTATTAAGGGACATATCCGGATTAACATTGTTGGAGGACATCATCGATGAAGAAGATGAGTCATAGTTCTAGTTTTTAGGGAAATTGTAAGTTGTTTATTGATAACAATTCTAGCGAGTGTCATAGTCTCGTCGAAGTAATATTTGTTAATTCAAAAATCTTAAGACAATTTAGAGTTAAATTAGGTAGTTTATACTTGTTTATTCAAAAGGAATTAGGATAGGAATTAGGATTAACCTTGAGATTCATCAAGTAGGTAGACAACCTTTCAAGTCGGCCATTTCGTGATCTCCAACTCGAAATCGTCCAACCTAGTCGGCCGAGACGGTTACCCATATAAGAAAGGCCTTCGCCGTTACCGGGGTTACGATCTTTTAAATGGCTGACAACGGAGGTTACTATTATCACTCGTTATGGAGGGAATCCAAGGTTCATCCATTAATATGGGTGATTATTGACTCAACAATTATAAATAGGGCTCCTGAATAAGGGATAAGCAAGACACTTATACTCTTGAGCTTGTATCAATTACACTGCTCAAATCCCTAAAGCTAAACACTTACAAACTCCTGTGCGACCTCACCATAATCTTCTTCCGGGAGGTAATCAAAAGTGTCATTCCGAAACATTTGGCGTCCACTGTGGGGCCTAGGTAATACTTTCCCAGGCCACATATTCTTTCACATGTTTTCACCGTTAGGCACCAGACTATCATCCTGCAGTGATTATTCTTCGTCCGATATGGCTTAGTTCCTAGCCATGGCGGAGGCCTTTAAATAGCATAATTAAATCCTTCAGGACTTTATCCAATTCCTACACCCAAACACCAGGGGAGGATGAGTTTCCGAAGGAATCGCTTTATCTCCAACCTTTGTCACTAGCCGTTTGGGCGGATGAGATTCTAGAAAACTTAAACCTCCTCCCTTGTTTACTATGGATGGCAAAGGGGACCTAGGGCAGCATAGCATGGTAGTCGATGAACAGGCAGCCATAACTGGAGCTTCAATAACTCTCCAGTGCGTATTAATGGTGGGGACTTTCAAAGGCGAAGCATTATGTTGGTACATGAGTGTACCCAGGGCATCCGTTTAGGATATCTCGATCTGGTTTTGAAAATGGTTCAATATTTTCCAGCCAACAAGCATAGGAATTTATCCATCATCAATCCCCTCAGCGGAAGCTCCTGGCTACCCAGGCACCTTCGAGAATATAGGGCTCGTTTCAATAAGGAAGCCATCAAGATGACCCACTCGAATCAATGGATGGACGCTGGGGTTTTCTAAGACGAAATTTGGACTGATCACTTCTATGGGTCGCTAGCACAAAAGTCAGCTTCTGACATGGGAGAAGTGGAAAACTCTCCCGACTATTATGTCTTAGGCGAGGAAAGTATCAGGGAAGAGCGTCATTGAGGTGTTCGAGGAAAGCCACCCAACAAGCCGGGCAAGAATACTCGTCAGAAGGAAAGACAGCGATACCATTCACATCGCCATAGTCTATTAGTGTCGGGCTGGAAATTCAATGGAAACAGGGAGAATCTTTCACCCCCCCTTAATTCAAGGAGGTTTGATATCTTACGGGAGGTAGATCATTTAGGTTTAATAGTTTGGCCGATATGGGATTGAAAGGTCATATGATAGGTAACAGGCAAGGGAGACAAACCTTGGTGCTCGTTTCATCAGGTGGAGGGCCACCACACAAAAGAATACATACAGCTCAAGAGGGAGATTGAGGTTTTGGTTCAACGTAGTGAACTATCGTCTTACATAAATGAGGATTTATCGTCATCTACGGGGAAAAGAGGCCCGACTCGGCCGGAATTCAAATCGGGGAAATCTCGCATTAAGAAAGGCAAAAGATCTCGGAGGAGATACATGATGTATTCATACTCCGACACAGCCTAAGTAACATTATCTGGAATTTGATGGAGAAGGCAAAAACAATTTGGCACGTAAATATTGCGAGTGGAAGGGAGATCTATCGATCTTCTACATAACAATATTAGGAATTAGTCATTCCCCTCATTTCCATTTCACTTTCTCTTCTTTCCTTTCTCAACTTTCAAAACACTCTAATTCTATTCAATAAATAAAGGAAAAGTATTCAAATACCCCCACCTTATGAGGGACCATTTGATGTACTCTCCTAAACAAAAGTATTGAGATACCCCCACCTTATGAGGGACCATATGACTTACTAAACTCTAAAAAACACTCAACAAATGATTCTCTTCTCAGTTGCCTTCAGGGCATTCTTCCTTTTAATCGGGCATGTTACTTCTTTCTGATCGCAGACAGGTAACGCATAAGACTCCATCCAGCGAGCAACTATCCTAATGCTAGAATGTGAATGTAACTTCTTCCACTAAAAAATACAAACAAACCAAAAATGCTAGAATGTAAATATTCCTTCTTTGTCCCGTATTTTCTTTTCTCTTCTTTTTGCAAGCATTCCCTTATCACTAGCCTTTAGACTTATATATAATACACCTTTTGATTAGAAGCAAGCTTGAGTGGATCCTGTGGAGTACCACAGACGTGAGTGGTGCTGATACCTTCCCCTTGCGTAACGACTTCCTTACCCGACCTCTGGTCGCAAGACCTTTTGTTTCTTATCATATCTTCTTCCAGGTTTTCTCGATATTTTACCTTCCCTCCGTGGGATAAATAAAGTTCAGTGGCGACTCTGTTGATTCCGGTCATTTTTTGCAAGTGTGCGACAAGCAAGAAGAAGTCGTTGTGAAATAATTTGTTAGTCTTGAAGGAAACTTTTAAAGATGGTGGATGGATCATGGGAAGTGATTTTAATGCTATTAAAAATGGTAGAGAAAGGAAAGGGAAGGCGGTGTTGGTAAATCATAACGAAGTAGATTTATTTTAGGATTTTATTAAAAAAAGTTGTTTGGTGGATGTTCCGTGTAAAGGAAAAAAGTTTTCATGGTATAGTGGAGATGGTAAGTCGATGAGTAGAATAGACCGGTTTCTTGTGTTGAGCAAAGTAATGAATAGATGGGGTGTAATTGGCTAATTTATTAGTGATAGGGGTATATCAGACCATTGCCCGATTTGGATTTTGACGGATCACTTCAATTGGGGACCTAAACTATTTAGATTCAATAATGAATGGTTTTCTTTTAATTCTTTTCATCCTTGTGGAGAAAGAGTGGAAAAGTTTGAAGGTGGAAGGAAGAGGAGATTATCTTTTAAAAGAAAAGTTTAGGCATCTAAAGGATAAACTTAGAAGGTGGAATAAGGAGGTGTTTGGGAAGTATGATTTAGAGATGGAGGAGGGAGTTCGGGACATTAATGTTGCCGATGAGAGGTTGGAATCCGATTCTAATTTTTCGCTTTCCGAGAATCTTGAGTTTAGGAAGGAAACTTGTAGAAAATTTTGGAGGAATTTGAGGATTAAAGAAAATATGATTTTACAAAAGTCTAGAGTGAGATGGATTAATGAGGGAGACTCGAACATTGGCTTTTTTCACAAGGTGATGAAGCAAAGAAGAAGACATAATCATATTGGTCTGATTCTTAATTCGGGGGAGGGGGTGGAGTCTGTGGAGAAAGTTAGGGAGGCGGTGTGGATTCACTTTAGGAACAAATTCGTTGAAACAGAAGAGGTTAGACCTTTGTTAGACGATGTTCCTATTAAATCTATTGGTTGGGAGGAGGCGTGTGCCCTTGAGAAACCTTTTTTAGAGAATGAAAATAAGGAGGCAGTTTGGGAGTGTGGTGGGGAGAAAAGTCCGGGTCCGGATGGCTACTCTTTTCTTTTTATTAAGAATTTTTGGTATTTTCTTAAAAAATATTTTATTAATTTTTTCAACTATTTCTTTGTTGGAAGCTCGTTATCTAAGGTGATTACTTCATCTTTATTAACGTTAGTTTCGAAGATTCATAATCCTTTATGCTTGGATGATTATAGGTCGATTTTCGTTTTGGGGTGTATGTATAAAGTGGTGGCTAAGCTTTTTCGCGTGGAAATTAAAACATGTTTTGAATTCAATCATTTCTCCTTGTCAAAGTGCGTTTGTTCCCGGTAGACAATTGTTAGATAAGGAGTTAGTGGAAAATGAAGTGGTGGACTATGCTAGAAAAGAAGGTAGTAATTGTATTCTTTTTAAAGTTGATTTTGAAAAGGCGTATGATAAAGTAAGTTAGAGTTTTTCAAGGTATATGCTTATTGGTGTTTACTAGTAATATGTAGGTGCTTGTTAATGGTAGTCCTACTAAGGAGTTTGTTGTCTCTAAAGGGTTGAGGCAAGGCGATCCTCTTTCTCCTTTTCTTTATGTTTTGGTTGCGGAAGGTCTTACGGATCTTGTCAAACAATCTATAGAAGTTGGGGAATTTCAAAGATTTTCTATTAAAGGGGCTACTTGGGTGGACATTCTTCAATTTGCGGATGATACTTTAATAGTGGGTGATGGATGTTGGAAACATGTTTGGACGATGAATGAGGTGCTTAGGGCTTTTAAACTTGTTTCGGGTCTTGGTATCAATTTTCACAAAAGTAAATTGATAGGCATTAATTCTAACATTCATTTTTTGGAAGCGGCGTCTCAATTTCTTTCGTGTAGGATGGAAGAGAGAAACTTCTATTTTCTTGGTATTCCCATTAGTTTCAATCCTAGGAAGGAAGCTATGTGGAATCCTCTTTTTGCAAAGATGAAGAATCGTTTGGAGGGGTGGACTAATCGCTTCTTGAATTTGGGAGGTAGGATTACTCTTTTAAAGTCCGTGCTTAGTTCGTTGGATATTTTCAGTATTCCTTTTTACAAAATGCCGTTGAAAGTGGCGAAAAAGTTTACTTGCATCCAAAGTTTTTATGGTGGGGGGTGGAGGAAAAGAAGAAACTTCATTGGATAAAGTGGAAGGATGTCAACCTACCTTTTGAGAAAGGGTTGTTAGGTGTGAAAAATATTGAGTTATTTAATTTGGCTCTTCTTAACAAGTGGAGGTGGAGAATTTTACAAGGTCAAAATTCACTTTGGTATAATGTTTTGAAAGTGCGTTATGGAGACTTGTCTTCTAATGTGTTTTGTGTTGGAAAGGATTTTAAAGTGTCCTCATCTTTTTCCTTTTGGTGGAGGGATATTTTAAAAATTCGATCTTCATCTTTGTTTGATCCTATTGTTGATTGTAGTAGGTTTATCATTCATAATGGTTTTAATACTCTATTTTGGGAAGCAAAGTGGTTGGAAGGAATTTCCAGTTTTATACAATGCTTCTAGTTTAAAAAAAGTGTCGGTGGCGGCTATGGGTGAGTGGTTTGAAGGAGGGTGGTATTGGGGCGATTTTGGTCTAGTCGAGGCAAATTATGTTGATTCAGTCATAGTGGATGAGGTCGACATAATAAGGGGGCGGGTGGAGGGTTTTTGAGGGTGGTCGGAAGGTAAAGATTTAGGGGTTTTGACCGGTAATACGGATTTGGAGTTTTTGGTGGCTTCCTGTTATGATTTTTATGAGAGATTTCATATTCCTTATGGTCCTCCTAATAAGTTTGACGAAGCTTTCGGTTTAGCGCGGAAAATGGAAGTGCCGTACAAAATCAAAGCTTTTGGGTGGAGACTTATTCATAATAGACTTCCCATTAAGGAACTTGTCATACCCTAAAATTTTCCCACCACATTTTATACTCAAGCTCACTTGAAAATCAAAGCCTCAAGACTTGACTAAATGCACACTCTCCTAGTCAAAGGCTTCTGAATTAGGGTTTTGAATTTCTTGGGGAAAAAGGATAAATATAGGTCTCCGATGGATTTAATATGACTCATTATGTCTCAAACTATCCCTATGACAAAATGCAAGCTTCAGTTTCCAAGATTGCTCAGTCAATAGTCCAAATGGTCAACAGTCAACCAGTTTGACCTAAAAGTCAACTGTGGTCAAAATACATTCAAAATTCTTGATTTTTGGTCAACATACATATTCTAGAGTAAAATTCATCATTTGATCAAGGGTTTATCGTGATTCATCAAGGAAAGTTCAGAAATCAACAAAACTCAAAGTTTCTAAATTAGGGTTTTTGACCTAAAAGTCAACTGAACTTTGACCAGTCATAACTTTCACACGGAACATCAGAAATTTCCCAACCAAAGCCTATTTTGAAGGAAATTTAATTCTATACAACTTTGTATCTCTAAAGCCAAGTCCAAAAATGCGTCATTTGAGAGATATGAGCCAAAACATTATAGGTCCTTTTTGAAGGTCAACCAAAAGCAGTTTTTTTTCAAAGCCCATATCATCAAGATAAAATCTCCAAATAGAAAAAAGGTTCCAAAGTGGCTTGTATAGGACAACTTGAGCTTTCCAAAAAGTCCTAGAACTCCTCCATATCTTAAAAATTGAGGGAGATATGCCTTGTCAAAGTGGGATAATTTTGAGAGGACAAATGTGAAATAAAAGGCTCCAAAGTGAATCTTTTTGTAAAGGAACCCAATCTTTCTTGGCCCAATCTTCATCCTTATGATATCCAAGGCCTAAAATATTATTAACACTAATTTTTGAATTTTATTTGATTTTTTATGGATTATTAATCATTTAAAAGTGATTATTAGTTCATATAAATTATGTAAAATCAAATATTTGATTTAAAGGCATATGGGATTCAAATTCAATCATCATTTAAGTCATATTGTCAATATAATTTCGTGCACATGGTGATTGGATTAAATTGGATCATTTGAGGCCAAAATTAGAAAGATTTAAGACAAATTTCCAATCAAATTTCCAAGCCTGCAAATCAATGATTCAATGAGTTTTTTGTTTTGTTTTATTAACCTAATCCTTCTACTATAAGAGCACACTCGCTCCAGACCATTAGAACAAGGTTTTGCAGTTGGAAGAACCCTAGCCGAGCTTGCAAAATATCAAGAAAACTCAAACATCGAATTTCTAGTTGCAGTCCAATTCAAGGAGATCTAATCATTCAAACACATTCCTTTGACATCCCTGAAGCTATACTGATCCTTACCTGGTCCTGAATCATCAAGAACAAGTCCCTACGAGTCACGGTTTGTCAAGTTTTAATTGGATTCGATTACGTTAATTCATGCATCCATATTGAAATCTAATTGCATATATATGATTGTCATGATGTGTGGATCGTTTCTGGAGTTTTAATGATGTTTCTATGCTTGAATGAACGATTCTCCATTGTTAGGGTTTCAAGCTCTAAATTGGGGCTTTGCGTTTTAGGCAAAATTAGTTGGAATTAAAGATGTTTTTGAACTCAGAGTGCTTAGACGATCATGTTGGCATGGTCGCGAAATATTTTTTGTTGCTTTGGTGGTATTCGTAAGTTGCAGGGCTATGGCTACGGAGTAAAAGAACTGTGGGTAAAGGCTGAAGCTAATACGACGGATGGAGGTAGGAGAAGAAGGCGTGTCGTCTCCTAATTGACCCAAAAGCGCGCGCAACTTTTTTTAAACAAAAGAAGATCCGGTGCGACATGACTCATGCACTTACGATGCTCTCTCTACCCCTTTGATCCCACCTGTTCCAGATCCAACGCACGCCAGGACTCAGGACCACCATGCACCTTCCCTAGCGCATTGCACAGGATCCACACGCCATGTTTTTAAATTTTTTATTTATTTTTAATTGTAGATTTTCTTTATTTTTTCTTTTCTATAAGACTTTTTATTTTCCTTTTCTTAAGCTTCTTTTTTATATACAACTGAATTTTTTTTTATAAAATCAAAATTTGTTTTTTAATTAATTCAAATAATTTTTTTTAGGTTTAATAATTATTTTAATTAGTATAAAATTAATTAGGTCTAGATTAAATTAATTAAAAATTAGTTTAATTGATTTAAAAATTAGGATTAATTAATTTAGGTTAATTTAAAATCAATTTCGGGTTCATAAAATTATTTTAATTAGGATTAACCGATTTTAAAATTAATTAGGTTAAAAAACAATAATTAATTTTTAGGGTTTGTCTAGCCTTGATCAATTTAAAACCCTAGTAGCCATAGGGGGTCTTAGGTAGGTGTCGACCATTAACTTAGTGTCGATTTTTATCATAAAACCCCATTCCCTAAAAAATTAGGGTTTACCCTGACATTTTCAGAAAAACCTTTTCTTGTTATTTTTATTTAAACCTTTTTTTAAATCAGGGTTTACCCTGAATCTTTTCAAAAACCACTATGCCAAATTTGTCTTTTAGCAGCACCCCTACGAAAGCGCTTTTAGGAAAAAGCGCTGGTATAGGTTTTGCTAAAAACAAAATAAAAAAACGCAAAAAAAAGCGCTCTTATAGGGGGGGTTACGAAAGCGCTTTCAAAAAGCGCTCTTATAGGGGGGTTACGAAAGCGCTTCTCAAAAGCGCTCTTATAGGGGGGTTATGAAAGCACTTTCAAAAGCGCTGCTATTGGGGGTGGTGTACAAGAGCGCTTTTACCCTAAAAAGCGCTGGTATAGCCATGGGTACTAAGGCACTTTTCAAAAGCGCTTTCATAGCTGTTTCATAATTAAAAATTTTAAAATCAAAATTATTCTAATGCGTTTCATAATCCCTAATCCTCTTTCTCTGCCATCGCTCGCTGCCCAGAATCTGCAAACTCAACCTCAAAACCTCAAAACTCCATCGCTGAAGAAGACGAAGACGAAGAACTGAACGTCATCCTCAAAACCGCGGCACTTAACCTCCATAAAAATACCCTCCACAACCCACGCCCAGAAGACGAAGACGAAGAAGAACTCGAGAACGCTGAAGAAGTAAAGCTGGAGAAGAATCGCTGAAGAAGAGAAGACGAATGAGGTACACGATTTAAAGGTTCTTCCATTTTCAAGTTGTCTTCATTTACGATTGTATTAGTACTGTGTAACCTGTATGCTCTGATTTTGAATGATTGTTGGGATATTTCTATTTTTGACATTTGATGAAACTTTGGGTTATTTAGGGATTGACTGGGATTAGGGTTTATAGTTCTTGAATGATTGTTGCGGTATTTCTGTTTTTGACATTTGAAAGATTGAACATAGTTGAGAGAAATCGCAAGTGAGAATCCATGATGAGAGAAAGCAATCGAGAGAGATGGTCTTTGCAAATTGTTGTTATTCATATTGATGTTCATATTGATGTTGAACACTAATTGTTGTTCATATTGATGTTCATATTGATGTTGAACACTAATTGTTGTTATTCATATTGATGTTCATATTGAGAGTCCATGATGAGAGAAAGCAATCGAGAGAAATCGAGTGAGAATCCATTTGAAAGGTTTGAAAGATTGAACATTGTAGAATTGCGTTGATATTCATATTGATGTTGAACACTAATTGTGTTTTTGTTTAGCTTACTTAACAATAAAACCATGATTTACTATTGTTGTTGTGGCTGCCCGGATATACTAATATCATGATAAAACCATGAGTTAATTCTTGTTTTTCCCACTTTTGAAATTAACACAATCTACTAGTTCTTGCTCTGATAGTGACACTAACTCACCCGTTGTTATTTGGTGGATACTCTCCATTGCAGCCACAGCTGAAAATGCCCAACAACTACCTATTTTCACAAGTTCACGTAACAAAAAAAAATCAGAACAAAAAACTATATAAAATTTAATTTAGGTTATCATGAAGAAAAGAAGTAATAATATAAATTTAGTCATATCTCACTCGCCATATCTAGTTGTGGAAATATATCAGTTAATGTTATACGTCATGACTTTAAAATATAATTCCTAGAGTTGATCAGGGCCGTCTTAAGTTTTTAAAAGTTCTGTATTGGTTAGTCTAAGTTCAATCCTGACAAAATTATTATATTATGAGGTCTTATTTAAAATCAATTATTCTGTGAAAAATTTGATGTCCTGTGTCATAATTCATTTTGCACATCTTCAAAGTCGGCCATGTGTATCTGGTAACAATTATATGATTATTATTTTTTATGATAAGAGACATATTTGGTTTATTACACATACCACAAGTGCCTTGATTTTATTTTATACTCTTCAATTAAGTTTTTTATTTTATATTTTTCAGGAATATCTTTGCTAGATAGGGGTTACATTGTGTGGGTCTAGAAGTTGCTTACTACTATACAGGTAATTAATTGTTCTCTCTCACCAAAGTAATATGTTGCGTTTTATTTCTTCGGATTCATTCCGTGTATCCTTTGTGTTTTGACAGAAACGCATTATACCGTTCTGTGCCTTAATAATTAGTTGTTTTTGTTTAGCTTAATTAAGACATGAGTGATAGATTCTAAACTGTGTTAATATTTTAATGTATTGAAGTTTTAACATGAGTGATAGATTCTAAACTGTTTTAATATTGTTTAATTAGATAGATATAAGAGAGGTTTATGTTATAGTATATTTGTGGTAGACTAGAGAGGTTGCATGTTAAATCTAATAGCTCTGTAACATAATTTTTCCCTACCAGCCTGTGGCTTATTTTCTCTAATTCCAGACTAAAAACAGAACAAAACACTAACAATTGAACTGCCATGTCCCTTTGTGTCATTCTCATTGGTGTAATGTAATACTCATTATTCCGACATGTGGAATATTCTCTGATTTTTAAGTGATGAACTTACAAACTTTGTAACTTTTAGATTATATTAAGTAATACTCATTATTCCGACATGTGGAATATTCTTGATGTCAATTTCGTTAATCGTTAAGTGATGAACTTACTAACTTTGTGAATTGAATTCGCTATAGGAGTTACTTGTGAAGAGTGAAAGTTTGATCGTTTTTGTTTAGCTTAATTAAGACATGGATAAGACATGGATGAATTCAAACCGATTGTCGAAAGAGTGCGAGAAAAGGGTATGGGAATTCGTTAAGTTTGCGGTTGCGCACTCCAAAGACCCGATTCGAATGGCGTGTCCTTGCATGGGTTGCTGTTATGGGGATAAGGTTGACGAGAATCAGTTGGCATCGCATTTACTACGGTTTGGAATGGATAGAAGTTATACAGTTTGGAGTTTGCATGGTGAGAAAAGTAATGGGA
Organism: Vicia villosa; assembly: GCF_029867415.1. NCBI lineage: Eukaryota > Viridiplantae > Streptophyta > Magnoliopsida > Fabales > Fabaceae > Vicia > Vicia villosa. The sequence goes on along the minus strand of NC_081182.1, from coordinate 125,183,399 downwards.
ATGTTGAGTCGAGGTGTAATACGAAGTATGCTTCAAACGACGATTGCACAGACACATATGATTGTGATCGAGTCGAAGAGATTGTAGAAGCGCTTGAAGAAGATCTTGAGGATTGTCCCAAAATGTTCGAGAGGTTGGTAAGCGATACAGAGAAACCGTTGTATGATGGTTGTTCAAAATTCACAAGATTGTCTTTGGTGTTAAAGTTGTACAACTTAAAGGCGGACAATGGATGGTCGGATAAAAGTTTCACAGAGTTATTAGCCCTTATGAAAGATATGCTACCAGAGGATAATGTTCTTCCCAATCGAACGTATGAAGCCAAAAAGATGTTGTCCTCTATTGGCATGAGCTAAGATAAGATACATGCATGTCCAAACGATTGCGTTTTGTTTCGAAACGAGTATGCAGCGTTGAATGAGTGTCCTAAATGCGGTGCCCCTCGATATAAGAAAACGTTGTCTCCGGCCAAAGTCTTATAGTATCTTCCTATAATTCCGAGATTTAGACGCATGTATCGTAGTGAAACCAATTCAAGACACTTGACTTGGCATGCAGATGAAAGAATTATTGATGGAAAGTTGCGACATCCGGCAGACTCACCACAGTGGATGAAAGTTAATAGTGATTATCCTGAATTTGGAAAAGAAGCAAGAAACCTTCGCTTGTCATTGTCTATTGATGGAATGAACCCGCATGGTATTCAAAGTATCTCGCATAGCACATGGCCTGTGATTCTTATGATTTATAACCTACCTCCGTGGCTATGTATGAAGCATAAGTACATGATGTTATCTATGCTAATTTTTGGGCCTAAACATCCAGGGAATGGCATAGACGTATACTTGGCACCCTTAATCGAAGATTTAAAGTTTTTGTGGGAGAACGGTGTGGAGGTTTACGATCGGTATAGGAAAGAAAGTTTCAACTTGAGGGCGATGTTGTTTGGAACAATTAATGATTTTCCAGCATACGGAAATCTATCCGGGTACAGCAATAAAGGTCAAAAAGCGTGTCCTGTTTGTGAAGATGAAACCGATACGACACGATTGGATCTTTGTCAGAAGAATGTCTTTCTCGGCCATCGTAGATTCTTAAATTCTAATCATCACTACCGTGGGTGGAGAAAAGCATTCAATGGAAAGGCCGAACAACGTACAGCCCCGCCTTTGTTGACAGGTGATCAAATTTTTGAAAAGGTGAAAGATGTGAGCATTCAGTTTGGCAAGCCTTTTGCACATTCACTTGTCAAGGGTGGGTGGAAAAAGATGTCAATTTTTTTTGAACTTCCATATTGGAAGTCGTTGTACGTAAGACATTTCCTCGATGTTATGCATATTGAAAAAAATGTATTTGACAGCGTTATAGGTACGTTACTCAATATACAAGGAAAGTCTAAGGATGGCCTTAACATAAGGAAGGACATGGTAAACATGGGAATGAGAACTGAATTGGGACCCGCGACGAAAGGAAGACGAACATATCTGCCACCTGCTGTTTACACTCTATCTAGAAAGGAGAAGAAAACATTGTGTAAGTTCCTCAGTGAAGTTAAAGTTCCAGAAGGCTACTCTTCAGATATTAGAAGACTCGTGACCATGAAAGACCTCAAGTTAAAGAGTTTGAAGACGCATGATTTCCATGTTATAATGGAACATTTTTTACCAATAGGTATACGTTCTATTCTGCCAGAAAAAGTAAGAAGCGCAATAACTAAACTGTTTTTTTTCTTCAGGTCAATTTGCAGTAAGGTGATCAATCCCGCGATCTTACCAACATTGCAAAAAGAGATAGTTGTTACTTTATGTGATCTTGAAATGTATTTTCCTCCCTCGTTTTTTTGACATAATGGTTCATCTAGTCGTTCATCTTGTGAAAGAGACACAATTGTGCGGACCAGCTTATATGAGATGGATCTACCCTGCTGAACGTTATATGAAAATATTAAAAGGGTACGTGAAAAACAGAAGTCGACCGGAGGGGTGTATTGCCAAACGATACATTATTGAAGAAGCGGTTGAGTTTTGTACTGATTTTCTGTCAAATGTTCAATCAATTGGACTCCCCAAATCTTATATTGTTGAAAAAAAAGAAGGAAAAAGGCTAATTGGAAATAAAGTTGTGACAGTATCAATGGTCGAGCGGGATCAAGCGCACTTGTATGTTCTGCACAATGAGATTGAGGTTGAACCGTATGTTGAAATGCACAAGGTTGTTCTCCGAGATATAAATCCGAATAGAAATGAGAATTGGATAGTACGAGAGCACAATCGAAGTTTCATACAGTGGTTTAGGGAACATATTTATTCAAAGTATCGTTAGATCCTGCTTCAGTAACAGAAAGGTTGAGATGTTTAGCCTATGGTCCAAGTATAATTGTGCTTTCTTATAGCGCATACGCAATTAATGGATACACATTTTATACCAAAGAACATGATGATAAAAGTATTATGCAAAATAGTGGTGTTACCTTGGTAGCTGAAGCAATGCACATATCAAGTGCGAATGACTTAAATCCGAAATTTGCAAATTTGTCATATTTTGGGGTTATCGAGCGCATTTTGGTGTTTGATTACGCAAAGTTTCAGATTCCTATATTTGGTTGTAAGTGGGTTGAAAATAATAATGGCATACGAATGGATAAGTCAGGATTTTTGCAAGTGGATCTCAACAGGGTGGGGTACAAAGATGAGCCTTTCATTCTAGCCTCTCAAGCTAAACAAGTGTTCTATGTCAATGATCTGACAAGTACGAAATGGTCTATAGTGCTTTTATCAAACAAAATAGTTTATGAAAACATTGGAGATCAAGGTGATATTGGTGTTGGCATTGAATCTTGTACAAGAAACGATCAAAATGAGAATGAATCTTGTACTAGAAATGATCATAATGATGGTATTTGGATCAATCCAACCGTCCGCGTTGTTAAGAGACGCGTAGAACACAATCCTACCAAGAAAAGAAAGAGACGTTAGTGAAAAAGGTAATAGTATACATATTCCGACTAATGTGCCTTATTCAATTTGTACCGATTGTTATATATTCAATTTGTATATTTTTTTCAATTTGTATTCCGATTGTTACAATACTTATTCAATTTTGGTGCATATTTTCGTTTTGTACATAAATTTTGAACCATGTATCCGTTTGTCGACTTCTTTACATGTAACTATACTATTTTGACAATTCTGGAGCTGCTCATTCACTTATCTTTACATTTAGGGACTGTTTTTTTATCGGTTTTGCTTTTGCCCGTGATCAAAAGTCGGGCTTAGGGTCTGAATTTCAGAAAACCGACTTCATTTTTGAGTCCGTGAGGACGTTTTACTATAGCCATGTAAATCTCGTTCAATTCCGACAACTTTCTTTTTTTTTTACGCTTATTCTGATTTCATCGATTTCGATTTCGATTTACTTGTACATGCATGGTTTGACTTCCATTTGACTTGTATAGATTGTTAGCTTATTAATAGTGTACTAATGTGCTTTAGTTTGTTTGATACAGGTTCAATGGCTAGTAATCAAGAAAACCCACAAGAAAACCCACAAGAAAACTCACAAGATAGAGATGCTCCGGATACAAATCCTCCACCCGATACATCATCAAAAGAAGTTGCACGAGGCATCACCATTATGAAGGGAATCATTCGACATAGAGACCAAGGATTAATATATAATTTGGAATGGAATTCTGATAACCAACCAATTGGTCCTAATTCTGCAAAGTTGACAAGCTATATTGGTACACTTGTTCGTTTGCATATTCCATTCTCCGTAGCTAAATGGAATCTGAAAAGCAAAGAGTTGGACGAGAAAAAAGACATGATTTGGGACGAGCTTAAGGTATCATATATGGTTGTTGTTATTATCTTGACGATAATTTGTTTAAATTACTTATACTAACACACTCTATGCGTATGTTTGTTTGCAGAGGTCTTTTAACATACCAGATGAGCGTAAACGCTTCATTCTTGGTTTGGCCGGAAAAAGATATAGAGGGTGGAAAGCTTATTTAACAAACACCTATCTTAAGGATAAAGAAGGAAACTTTCTTGAAGAGGCCCCGGGACGTCCAAAAAAGTATGAGATCTTCATTGATGAAGAAGATTGGGTTGAGTTTGTAAATCAAAGAGATGAAGCTTTTCGGAAAAGGAGTGCCACAAATAGTGCGAGAGCATCAAAAGCCGCGTATCCATACAAAAAAAGGGCGTTTGGGATATGCACGCTTAGAGGAAAAAATTGTAAGTAAATAGAAATGCGTTTTAATTAATTGTCTAAATGTATTTTATTTGACGATTTTATCATTTGTGTCAATGCATAGTTAGAGGAGACGAAAAGTGAGGAAACCTCACTTCCAGTACATGTGTTATGGAAGGAAGCTCGTGTGGGCAAGAATCGAGCTGTCGATCCCGATGTTCAAAGAGTTTTGCTGAATGTGTAAGTATAACACTGTGTCTTTAATTAAATCAAATGTTTTTTAATATATAATTGATTTTTTATCTCCACTAATAATTATTGAAATGTAAATGAATTACAGGAGACCTTATCGCAATCGGTATCCACCGGTGAGGACCAGGATGATAGGAGCGTACTTAGTAGAGCACTAGATGCTCCTGAGTATCCCGGTCGGGTGAGGGGTAAAGGTCATGGTGTGACTCCAACCTCTTTTTACAAGCATTCTAGGAGAAGAAATCCCACCAATGAAGAAGTGTTGCAAAAATTGCAGGAATTATAAGCAACTAGTGATAAAGATATGTATATGAGAGAAAAGTGCAATACTTCATCTGTGAAAGAAACTAGTGATAAAGCTAGTATCAACTGTCAAAGAAAATTTCCCGAGGTAATTATAAATTTTTTTCCTTACAAATTGTTCTAATTTATTAATGATAATGACTTTATATTTGCTATTGGTTTAGGGCATTTCATCTTGCCAACTATACTTATCGTCACCGAATTATCGCCTAGTTGGCAAGGGAAAAGTGCACAACACTTTGGGATATTTACTTCACCATAGACCGCTCCCGGATGGACACCTGAAAGTATCAGTTGATGTTGTATTAGATCATGATGTGGTGCTACCGGTACCTGACATGGTCTCAGAGACAACATTGATGCGAGATGCAATAGGTTCATTTGTTGCATGGCCCTCAGAGCTCATTATCATTGGTGATGAGGTATATTCAAAACCAATATGAATCATTTAGTTTTCGAATGTCAATTCTGCACCGTTACGTTAATTATTTTTTACATTTTAATTTTAGACTGCTCCTACAAAACCCGCAAATTAAGGGTAAAGGGATTTTACAGGAGGAGGAGTCTGTTGCATCACTAAAAGAGATACATTTAAAGTGTTATAATATAATTTGAATCTAAAACTGCATGATTTTATATTTTACCGATTGTTATATGATTTTTAGGCATCTGCTCGGGGGTCACAACAAGTGACACAGCAAGTTCGTAGCGTACCACCCAAGGGTCCTCCGAAGCAAGCGGCAAAAAAAGGTGGTGCTTTTGTGCCTCGATACTGGACGACGCTCGGAACACTTGTTGATATGTCCGATTTGAAGGATGGTGCTCTCAGTGAAATCAATATGGATGAAGGTATCTTTGGTATTGAATTCAATTCAAATATTTCACTAGATGACTTGGAAGAGATTTTTACGCATGAACAACTAGGCGTCGCTAATATGCACTCATACATCCGGTAATATTCACTCATCCGATATATTATTTAATTAGTCGAACAATTTATTTACACATTTCAATGAAAATAATCTAATGTTTATTATGTTTTTATATAAGGTTGTTGTCTGATAGAGTGTTCCGCGGGACTGCATTGTAAAATAGATTCCGTTTCGTGTCTTCCGCCCATTGCAGCGGAATGACAATTGCTACGGAACCGGAATCAGTTAGACAGCGCTTAGTCGATAGATTCCTGTCCACCGACAATACAGAAAGTCTGATTCTTTGGGCGTATAATACCCGACCAGTAGGGTTAGTTTCTCATTCTTGGTTCATCTAATCTTTGTTTCTTTTGCATAGCAAAATTTTCATATAACCTATTGTTTTAATTTATAGAGCACACTGGTTGTTGCTTGCTATCAACCCTATAAGAGAAGTGGTATATTTTCTGAATTCGGTAGATGGTGAGTGGACCAATTATCCGGCTATGAAGACAATGATTGATACGTAAGTGGGATCGTTCTAAATATTTGTGTATATTTATATATTTATATATTTAATTTTTTGTGAGATTGATCTAAATATATGCTTTTATATTTTTGTTAGCTCAATACAAGTGTTCCGAAGTCAACGAGACGCACAGGTATCCCGGACTAAATCAAACAACATTACTTGGATCAAAAAGCAGGTACATTAATTTTCACAATTCTGCTTATAATATTTATGCTACTTGATAAAACAAGACAACTATAAAATCTTATTTGTTTTTCTATGTACTGTCCGATACAACGAAACAGTTCAGATTGCGGATACTATGTTTTGAGGTTTATGAAAGAAATCCTTCAAACGAATCAATTAGAGATTCCAATCATGGTATAGATTTATAACTTAATTAGATAACTTCTTATAATTTATTACATTTAACTAAATCATTCATATTATGTTTTTGTTCTGTAGTACTTTGACGACTTCTATGCTGCTTCTTACACGAGACTTAAGTAGGAAGAAATCAAAGAGGATTTGTGTCAATTTTATATTCATCAGCTATTCATGTAGGATTTGTGTCGATTTGAAGTATAATATTATAGTACTCTAGGATGGTTACTAACTTTGTTCATACTGTTGCCAATATTTGAAGTATAATATTGTTGATGTTACTGATTTAGTTTGTTTGACATGAGTTAGTTACATGTGAAACTTTATGTATTCATACTTTACATGATTTAGTTTGTTTGACAGGAACTATAATGATGTATATATATAATTTTGGATATTATAATGGTATTATATTAGTATATATATATATATATATATATATATATATATATATATATATTGTCCTACCTATGGTTGAAAATATATCGTCGAAAATATATTACAGGTCGAAAATATTACAGGTCGAACTGGGAGGCTGAAATTACAGGTTGCACTTTAAAATGCCTCATTTAGCAACGACAGCGCTTTTAAAAAACGCTCTTAAAGGGCCACCTACTAAAGCGCTTTATTACTAAAAGCGCTGCCTTAGATTAAAAAAAGCAAAAAAAATAAAAAAAACGCAACCGACGAAAGCGCTTTTGGAAAAGCGCTCTTATAGGGGGGCTACCAGAGCGCTTTTTCTAGGAAAAGCGCTCTTATAGGGGGGCTACCAGAGCGCTTTTTCTGGAAAAAGTGCTCTTATAGGGGGGGCTACCAGAGCGCTTTTCTGGAAAAAGCGCTCTTATAGGGGGGCTACTAGAGCGCTTTTCTGGAAAAAGCGCTCTTATAGGGGGGGCTACCAGAGCGCTTTCAAAAGCGCTTTCGTTACCTACGGCAGCGCAGGCTTTGGCAGCGCTTTAAAGCGCTTTAGTAGTCCAAAAAAAGCGCTTTTAAAGCCCTTCCGCGTTGTAGTGAACCCTTTCATTTTAATTTATTTTCCTTTCTTTTTTCAATACTTTTTATTTGCCTTTTGCCTTATCTATTTACAACTTTAATTTTGATCTACAATGTATCTGCTCCAAAGCCTTGTAAAATTTTCTGCCTTTATTTTCTGTTACCTTTCAGGGTTTTATTGTAATAGCTTAGGTTTTCTTTTCCGCCTTTATTTTTCTGTCTTACAGGTGTTTATTGTAATAGCGTAGGATCTTTAAACTGCTTTATTATACTGCTATGGTTAATAATCCTAGGGAGTGCAAGCCTTGAATTAACTTAGAATAACTAATTATAAGATAAATATCTGAATCTAATCACTTGATTGTGCCACACACACACCTTTAGGGTAACCCTTCTTGTTGCCTGTTGCCTTTCATTACGATTATAAAATAGTCAAGTCCCTCTATTCCGAGGATACCTAAAGCAAGTGTTGCCTTAATACATTGAAATCATCATAAGATCTTGTCCCTCGATGTTGCCTCGGAAATAAGATGATTGTCCCATTGCTAAGGTATCCTCGCCTGTTGCCTAAAATAGATTAGTGACTATTATATCCTTCCCTAAAGACTACCTACCACTACTTGGTAGGGACAATTTTATGGCGAACAATAATTCCTCGATGACCCTAACATCCAACGAAAGGACTTCCTACCCTCTTTATGGTATGGATAGCCCTTTCAAACTGAAAAGCATAAAGAATAGAAATCTTAAAATTAGGGTAGTTGCTACTAATTTCTTGCTCTGATTTAAATTCAAAAAATCTTTTTCTCACACTCTTTTTTCAAATCAATTCAAAAAGGCTACGCTTATTTACAAGCTAAAGTCCTTAAAAAAGTTTTTTACTATTCACACACTACACTTCAAACGTTTTGAAAACAAAGTGAGCTAAGCAATTAAGAGCCCATGGATAACCATGGATACAAAGGGTGCTTACACCTTCCCTTTGTATAACTTACCCCCCCGAACTCAATCTCTTTTAAAAGGTCTTTTTCTGTTCTTTTAGCCTTTCCATTGGATAAAATAAAAGTCGGTGGCAACTCTTGCTATCCGCAACATTTCTAAAAGTCAGTTCTCCCACCGTATGACAGACCTTTTGGTACATCGAGGTATTTCTTTCCCTTTAGATAATTTAAAGTTCATATTTTGTGGTATTTGTTTGGAGGATATGGAGCATTTCTTTTTTAATTATTTGTTGGTTAAGAAAATATAGAGTGAGATAGCTTTTTAGGTTGGTAAATTAAAAGGGATAGGATGCAGGAAGGGTGGTTGCCGAATTTTATGTATTGACACCTTTTTTAGTTTACATAAAGTTAAATATAGAAAATTGGGTGTGGTGTGGCTAGCCACTACTTGGACTCTTTGGTTGTTGAGGAACGAGGTGTGTTTCCGGAAGGATGTTTGGAATATCAACAATACCGTGTGGAACATCAAGCTCTTGGTTTGAAAGTGGTCTTTTGCGGGAAAATGACCCATCCCAATTACTCCTTTTACGAGTTTTGTAAGGAACCTCTGTTTTTTTTCTCGTAAGTGTAAATGGTTTGTAATATTTCTTTTTGTCGGGATTTGTCATTTCTCTATGTAATCGGGTTGAAGAACCCAGTTCTCCCTACATATATATTATCTTGCTTTATATATATATCATTGAACACTAATTTATGCATAATCTTTTTAGAGAAAAACCAAACATGAAAATATTTTTATAGCATATATCTATTAACACTAATCCATCTATAATTTTTCTAAAGGAAAACTAAACCTAAAAGTGCATGTAAATTATGAATATAAAATTGAAAGAGAATGAAACCTGTATGGAAAATAAGAGTAAGAGATGTATGAAATCTCCACTCATGACTACCATGACTTTGAGACACTTTCATAATATTTTGATAAATGAATCTCTATTTGAATAACTTTTCAGTAGGTCTCTAAGAGCATGCAAAAAATGATCATTGTCATGTAGTCCCTATTCTTCTTGAACATCTATTGCAGCTTGGATAAAGACAAAATAATGAACCTGCAAAACCATCAAATGAAGTTTAAAAGATAAAAGTAGTTCAACATTATACATAAACAAAACAATCAATACATTAAATCAAAGATGTTGTGAAAAACGATACCAAGAACAAAGTATAATAGGGAATTAGGGAAGATAAGAAGAACACAAGAATTGGTTATAACTGCTATTCTTTTACTTTCTCTTAGAAAACAAGATTACAAGTTTACAAGAATAACAAATAACCTCTCTCACCCTAAATTATCATTTGCAGCTTTTCAATGATGAGAGACTAGTATGCTATTTATAATAAAACCTAACATACTAACTAATGGGCTTTTTCAGCAAGGCCCATTACACAAGCCAACTTAATAAACAAGCTAACTTAACAAATTAGGGTTTAAACACTAAAACCTAATTTAACATGCTAACAATGTAATTGCAAGCTTCTCAAGCATAATTGGTTTTGATGAAGACAATATGGACATCAAGCTTTCATAAAAGGATGTGCAAAAAGTACTTCAAGTTTTAGGCAAGAAACACATCATTTCAAAAGTCTTGAAGAAACAATAAAGATTCAAGGATCGAGCTAAAACGACAAAGGTACAAACAATACTCACTTTGACATATAATTGTTCACAAATATATTTTCATGCATATCATAAACATACTACAAAGTGTCATCCTTCAAAAGTTCATTTAAAACCTTTTTAAAAGTTAAAATTCAAAATAAAGGTTTTAGGAACCGGGTTGTCCCTATGGGGGAACCGGTTCCCAGCATTCTCCTTTTTCAGCATTCTGTGTTTTACTACTAGGAACCGGGTTGTCCCTAGGTGGGAACCGGTTCCTCAGTTCAAAATTCAAATTTTTCTGCTGTAACGTTCAACAGGAACCAGGTTGTCCCAGGCAGGAACCGGTTCCTACTGAACCAGTGTGTTTTTCCATTGCATGATTTCATTTAAACGAATTTATCTTCTTACCACTAAATCATTGCATTGCTTCATGGAAAAATAACCATTCAAAGAGGTGTTTAACACATTATAAATACTACATCTTTCATAATCATTAATTACCTTCTTCATTAACAATTCATAACTTTCATAAATCTTCATCTTTCAATATTTCCAAGTGTTCATCAAATCCTACTTTCAAGTGAAACTCTCTATACACATTTTCATTGAGAAATTCATTCAAAGTTTCATGCATACATTGTGAACACTTATATTCATTTTGAGAATTGTTTATTTGAAGAAGAAGATCAATCCAAGATTGATAGTGCTATACAAACTTCATCTAAATCTCTTGTAAAAATTCAAAGAAAATTATTTCCTTACTATCCAGGATTGTTGGAAGTAAGTGGTGTGTTTGAAGAGGATTGTTCTTCATCCACATTAGTGTTGATTGATCTTAAAGGTGTTAAGAACCTTTGATCACCCTATAGGTTAGATAGTAGGCATAGGCGTGTACAATAATTCTAACTATAGTGAAATCTCTTTCGTGTTTGAAAGGGGACTGGAGTACTCTCGGATTGTGAGGGGAACCAGTATATATCGTTGTGTTCTTTATCTTTTCGCTTTTACCGCTTTCATCACCATTACCAAGAAAAAGATAAAAACCATCAAAAGCCTTCAAACACTTAACCAAAAATCAGTAAAGACTTTCTCATAAAACCGATTAATTTTTGAAAACCTAATTCACCCCTCCTCTTAGGCATATCTGATACTTATATTTGGCATCAGAGCAAGTTATAGGTATCTTGTTCCTAAAGATCCAGAATGGCTTCCGCAAATCAAAATCCAGTTTTCAAAGATGGTGGTTCTAACAACAAGCCTCCATTGTTTTGTGGTGAATATTTTGACTTTTGGAAAATCCGAATGAAGGCTCATCTAGAAGCACAAGGAGAAGAAGTATGGGAGGCTGTCCTACAAGGTCCTCATGTTCCTGTAACTGTCGTTAACGGTGTTGGATAGGATAAACCTAAAGCGTCATGGGATGATAACGATAGAAAGAGGGTTCTTGCTGACAAAAAGGCGGTCAATCTCCTTCAAGGTGCTCTTAGTATGGATGAATTTTTCCGAGTATCGGCATGTACAACATCAAAGGAAATATGGGATACTCTTGTAGAAACTCATGAAGGTACCACTGAAGTTTAAAGATCAAGATTGAATACTTTAAGCCAAGAGTACGAACTGTTTAGAATGAAGCCCGGAGAAACTATTCTCAATTTGCAAAAACGATTCGTACATTTGACAAATCACTTGAAGGCACTTGGTAAGACTCTTACTACCAAAGAACTTAATCTTAAAGTACTCAGATCTTTGACAAGGGAGTGGCAACCAAAAGTGACGGCGATATCCGAAAAGAAAAATTTATCAAAATTTACTTCCGCAACACTATTTGGAAAACTTCAAGAATATGAGACGGAACTTGGAAGATTGGAAAAGCATGAGAACTTAGAGAAGAAATCCAAAGGCATTGCATTAAAGGTAGATTCAAAAGAAAGCAAAATGAAAGATGCATCGGATGAAGATGAAAATTTCTTGCTTCTTGTAAAAAGGTTAGGCAAATTTTTTGGTAATAAAAATAATATTGATAATACTAACTATGTCAAAAGAAAGAAATTCTCAAAGCATAAAGATAAAGAAGCATCCACTTCATCACAAGAAGTTACATGCTATGAATGTGGGAAACAAGGACACATAAAGTCGGAATGTCCAAAGCTTTCGAAGAAGAATGGATTCAAAGGCAAAAAGGAGTTCAAAAATAAAAAGGCCTACATAGCATGGGAAGATAATGAAGTAAGTTCCTCATCGGACTCCGATAGTTGTTAGAACAAGATTTGTTCTGATCAATTATCTTAGTTTTGATGATAACAATAATATGAATTTTGCTTAAGATAATATGGTACTCTAATCCAATGCAATTTCCTTTTCAGGAAATATATAAAGAGTATGCATAATTCAGCGCTCAGAAGCTTTGTCTCAAGGGTTCAGCATGCAACATCAGAACATGGTCTGGCAAGACATCAGAAGATGGTCGAAGCAGAATCAGAACATGGGTCTATGGAAGCATCAGAAGAACATGAGATCAGAAGCACTGAAGTTCTGATGGTATCACGCTCAGAAGCACTTCAAGGTCAGAAGATCAGAAGATGCTTTGCACCAAGCTGTTTGACTCTGATGATATTCAAACGTTGTATTCACAAACATCAGATCAGAAGGAAGTACAAGTGGCAGGCTACGCTGACTGACAAAAGGAACGTTAAAAGCTATTAAAGGCTACGTCAGTAGACACAGCGTGAACAAGGCTCGAGGTAGTTGACAAAAGCGTATAACATTAAATGCGATGCTGTACGGAACACGCAAAGCATTAAATGCACTCAACGGTCATCTTCTCCAACGCCTATAAATATGAAGTTCTGATGAGAAGCAAGGTTAACCATTCTGCACAAAACAACGCCTATTAACTTGCTGAAACTCTGTTCTACTCAAAGCTCAGAATCTTCATCTTCATCAAAGCTCACTACATTGCTGTTGTAATATATTAGTGAGATTAAGCTTAAACGTTAAGAGAAATATCACAGTTTGTGATTATAGCTTTTAAGAAGCAATTGTAATACTCTTAGAATTGATTACATTAAGTTGTAAGGAACTAGAGTGATCGTGTGGATCAGAATACTCTAGGAAGTCTTAGAGGTTATCTAAGCAGGTTGTAACTAGAGTGATCGTGTGGATCAGTATACTCTAGAAAAGTCTTAGAGGGTATCTAAGCAGTTGTTCCTGGAGTGATCAGTGTGTGATCAGAAGACTCTGGAAGACTTAGTTGCTGACTAAGTGGAGAACCATTGTAATCCGTGCGATTAGTGGATTAAATCCTCAGTTGAGGTAAATCATCTCTGCGGGGGTGGACTGGAGTAGTTTAGTTAACAACGAACCAGGATAAAAATAACTGTGCAATTTATTTTTATCTGTCAAGTTTTTAAAGCTACACTTATTCAAACCCCCCCTTTCTAAGTGTTTTTCTATCCTTCAATTGGCATCAGAGCGCCGGTTCTAAGGTGCAAGCACTTAACCGTGTTTAGAAAAGATTCAGGAAGAGAAAAACGCTTCAGTAAAAGATGGTTGATGAAAGTGAAAAGTCTACACCTGCATCTACATCTGGCTCTGCTGAGCAATACAACGGTAACAATGGTTATACTAGACCGCCAGTATTTGATGGTGAAAACTTTGAATACTGGAAAGATAAACTGGAAAGTTACTTTCTTGGTCTAGATGGTGATCTATGGGATCTTCTGATGGATGGTTACAAACATCCAGTAAATGCCAGTGGCGTAAAGCTGACAAGGCAAGAAATGAATGATGATCAGAAAAAGCTTTTCAGGAATCATCATAAATGCAGAACTGTTTTGCTGAATGCTATCTCTCATGCTGAGTATGAGAAGATATCTAACAGGGAAACGGCCTATGACATATATGAGTCTTTGAAAATGACTCATGAAGGAAATGCTCAAGTCAAGGAGACTAAAGCTCTAGCTTTAATCCAGAAGTATGAAGCCTTCAAGATGGAGGATGATGAAGACATTGAAAAGATGTTTTCAAGATTTCAAACTCTTACTGCTGGATTGAGAGTTCTTGACAAGGGATACACCAAGGCTGATCACGTAAAGAAGATCATCAGAAGCTTACCCAGAAGATGGGGTCCTATGGTGACTGCATTCAAGATTGCAAAGAATCTGAATGAAGTTTCTCTGGAAGAGCTTATCAGTGCCTTGAGAAGTCATGAAATAGAGCTGGACGCAAATGAGCCTCAAAAGAAAGGTAAGTCTATTGCATTAAAATCCAATATCAAGAAATGCACTAACGCTTTTCAGGCTAGAGAAGAAGATCCTGAAGAATCAGAATCTGAAGAAGAAGATGAACTGTCCTTGATCTCCAGAAGGCTAAATCAACTCTGGAAGACCAAGCAAAGGAAGTTCAGAGGCTTCAGAAGTTCAAAGAAATTTGAACGTGGAGAATCTTCTGATGACAGAAGATTTGACAAGAAGAAGGTCATGTGCTATGAATGCAATGAGCCTGGACACTTCAAGAATGAATGTCCAAAACTTCAGAAGGAAAATCCCAAGAAGAAGTTTCATAAGAAGAAAGGTCTTATGGCAACCTGGGATGAGTCAGAAGATGATTCAGACTCTGAAGATGAGCAGGCTAACTGTGCGCTGATGGCGACAGAAGATGACGAATCAGAATCTACATCAGAATCAGATTCTGAAGAGGAAGTTCTTATCTAGAAGTATTGGCAGAAGTCAGCTAGCTTCTATGATATATGCTGTGTCTGGAAACAAAAGAATTGGCATTGGTTTTGAGGGTGAAACCCCATACAAACTTGAACCTGTTGATGAAATGAAATTCACATACAAGCCATTGTATGATCAGTTCAAGTATGGCCACTCTCATGATATTAGGCACACTTCACATGCTCAAAGTTTTCACATAACACACACCAAAAAGCATGTGACACAACCTAGGAAATATCATGAAACTCACATTAAGAATTATCATGCTGTTCCTCCTATTGCTTACAATGTTAAACCCAAGTTCAATCAGAACTTGAGAAAATCTAACAAGAAAGGACCCAAGAAAATGTGGGTACCTAAGGATAAGATTATTCCTATTGCAGATATCCTTGACTGCAAAAAGGACAAAGCACAACATGTCATGGTACCTGGACTCTGGATGCTCACGACACATGACAGGAAGAAGGTCTATGTTCCAAGACCTGGTGCTTAAGTCTGGAGGAGAAGTCAAGTTTGGAGGAGATCAGAAGGGCAAGATAATTGGCTCTGGAACTATAAAGTCTGGTAACTCTCCTTCCATCTCTAATGTACTTCTTGTAGAAGGATTAACACATAACCTCTTATCTATCAGTCAATTGAGTGACAATGGTTATGATATAATCTTTAATCAAAAGTCTTGCAAGGCTATAAATCAGAAGGATGGCTCAATCCTATTTACAGGCAAGAGGAAGAACAACATTTATAAGACAGATCTGCAAGATCTTATGAGTCAGAAGGTGACTTGTCTTATGTCTGTTTCTGAAGAGCAGTGGGTCTGGCACAGAAGATTAGGTCATGCTAGTTTGAGAAAGATTTCTCAGATTAACAAACTGGATCTGGTCAGAGGACTCCCTAATCTGAAATTCAAATCAGATGCTCTTTGTGAAGCATGTCAGAAGGGCAAGTTCTCCAAACCTGCATTCAAGTCCAAGAATGTTGTTTCTACCTCAAGGCCATTAGAACTCTTGCACATTGATCTGTTTGGCCCAGTCAAAACAGCATCTGTCAGAGGGAAGAAATATGGATTAGTCATCGTAGATGATTATAGCCGTTGGACGTGGGTAAAATTCTTGAAACACAAGGATGAGACTCATTCAGTGTTCTTTGATTTCTGCATTCAGATTCAATCTGAAAAAGAGTGTAAAATCATAAAGGTTAGAAGTGATCATGGTGGTGAATTTGAGAACAGATCCTTTGAAGAATTCTTCAAAGAAAATGGTATTGCCCGTGATTTCTCTTGTCCTAGAACTCCACAGCAAAATGGGGTTGTAGAACGAAAGAATAGGACTCTGCAAGAAATGGCCAGAACCATGATCAATGAAACCAATATGGCTAAGCATTTCTGGGCAGAAGCTATAAACACTGCATGCTATATTCAGAATAGAATCTCCATCAGACCTATTCTAAATAAGACTCCTTATGAATTGTGGAAGAATAAAAAGCCCAACATTTCATATTTCCATCCTTTTGGATGTGTATGCTTTATTCTGAACACTAAAGATCATCTTGGTAAGTTTGATTCCAAAGCACAAAAATGTTTCCTTCTTGGATATTCTGAACGCTCAAAAGGCTACAGAGTATACAATACTGAAACATTGATTGTAGAAGAATCAATCAATATCAGGTTTGATGATAAGCTTGGTTCTGAAAAACCAAAGCAGTTTGATAATTTTGCAGATTGGGATATTGATATATCAGAAGCTGCTGAGCCAAGAAGCAACGCATCAGAAGCAGAGCTTCTCAGAAGCAAAGAATCTGAAGATCAAGTATCAGCTTCTCTGGAGAATCTAAGCATTTCTGAAGAACCATCTGTCAGAAGATCATCCAGACTCATCTCTGATCATTCAGAAGATGTCATTCTTGGAAAGAAGGATGATCCAATCAGAACAAGAGCATTCCTTAAGAACAATGCAAACTGTCAATTAGGTCTTGTATCTTTGATCGAGCCAACTTCTGTTGATCATGCTCTAGAAGATCCAGACTGGATAATTGCTATGCAAGAAGAACTGAATCAGTTTACAAGGAATGATGTTTGGGATCTTGTTCCTAGACCAGATGGATTCAATATAATAGGTACAAAATGGGTCTTCAGAAACAAGCCAAAAATGAGAAGATGAGAAATTCTTATGTATGGGTATCTGCTGAAATGAAATTTTTTTTAAGAAGTTCTGATTGAAATCAATTAGAATTGTGATTCAGTTATTACTAACGTTTCATTGTCTAAGTTGATTCAGAATCTCTTTAAAAGCAAAACAGCTGTAACTGGCTATCCAGATGGTAAACACGTGTTCACTATTCCTGGACAAGCGTGCGTGCAGTTGAGGGGACGTCTACTTAGGTAACTGTGCAAATCACATCTTTTGTCATTATTATCTCTCCTCACGTCACGTAACATTAAATGCTTTTCATCATTTACTCTCTTTCAGTTTTTCTTTTTATATTCTTCAAACGTTTCTTTTCCCTCTCATATTTCTCTCACTCTGCATTCAGTTTCTTTTTCGTCTCTCTCTTTACATTCATATCATAAACCCTAGCAGTTTCCAATATCTGCAACTTCATCATGAATCCATCGTCAAGCTCTGGGAATCAAGATAATGATCGGAAACTAAAGAGAAAGGCAACTGCTGAACCAGAAACCAAACCAAAAAGAGTAAGGATCACTCCCTCCTCAAAGACCTCCACCACCTCTTCCTCCTCATTCATCCTCTCGGAACCACCTTCTTCACCATCTGATATCTCCTCTCCTTCAACCCATCCATCAGACATTTCTTCATCTCTCTCACACCCTTTTCCCACCAGAACACCTAATCCCTACAGTGTTGTTCTTCCCGACTCCAGGTTCACTGTCATCCCTCCAACCCCTACCACTCAATCATATCTGGAGCTTTTACATTCTGATGTAAATGGCTGGTTGGAGATTCTGGGTGCTGCTCACCTTAATCATCTGGATGAGTATGCTACAAGCAACCTTTGGGATACCTTTCGTCAGGATTTTCTGGTTAGGGCTACAGACACTCAGAGAAGGATCATGTCTGAAGCTCCTGGTATTCGTGGTCTTCGGTTGGAAGCTGGTGAAAGCAGCTATCACCATCTCATCAGGAACAGAAGTGTTCTTGAGAAGAAGATACCTGCAGATGAGTTGGAAGAAGAAAATCTCTGCAGAGACATCGTGGTGTGGAAACCATGGTTTCCTGTGCTGACTGGAGATTTTCAGTGGCTGTTTAACTGGTTCAGAATGAACCCTTCTGAAAAAGCACCTCACATGGTCTTTCCAGTAGTGGTTTATCCTGCTGAAGTTGCTGGTCCTACTCCTCCAACAAACCTTGCAGCTATTCTTCAAGCGTTGGAAGATGGAACTTCTGAGCTGCCTGAACCAGAATATGCTAAGGCTAATTCTGAGTCAGACTCAGATGAGGAAATGGAAGATGCACAAGCTGAAGATCTCCCAGAAGATCACCCTGCTGAGATTGTTGTCCCTTTTGGCAGAAATTCAGGTGCCTCTTCTTCTGGTGAAACCTCAGCTCTGATGGAGACCTTGGAAACTCTTCATCAGAATCAAGCTATGCTGGCTTCTCGTTTGGACGTGCAAGAAGTAGCCAATGCTGAGTTTCGCTCTTTCATGGCAAGGCAAGCTACAAGCACTGACGGGATTCATGATGTTCTGGCGCGGATATTGCGTAGGCTAGGATCTTAGTCCTTTGGTCTTTGTAGTTTTCTTTCCTTGTTGCATCTGTTTTCCTGCATTCCTCTCTTGTAATTCTTTTTTGATTATCAATGAAAAGTTTCCTTGTTTTACATTTCATGGATTTTTATTTGTCGTTTCATTCATCTGAATCTTTTGAAATATTCTTTTTGATGTTATGACAAAAAGGGGGAGAAGATAAATGATAAATGATTTGATTAATCTATCAGTTACTGGGTAAAGCTCCCACACATTTACTAACAAGAACTGCAAGTTCTATATGGTTTAAGTGTTTTGCAGGTATAAAGAAGTGAAGAGAATCTTCAAAGCAAACACAAGAAGCAAAACCATAAGAAGTGTTATTCTGTAAAAAGAATAAGCTCATGGAAACTGAAGCAAGCTGAGTGCTGTCAAGCTTCAGAAATCAGAAGCAAGAAAGAAGAATGAATCAGAAGCACTGATAATAGAATTTGATCCATATTTGTCTATTTGCTCTGACAAAATTCTATTTGCTCTGATACATTATTTCAGCCTATATGGCTCTAATACATATCATGTGTTCGAATATAAATTTTATGTTCTGACTCGTTCATGCTGACTTTTGTCGTTTAGTTTTTGTTCTGTAACATTTCAGGATGTAGAGATGCTCTGATGATGCTCTGGTACATTCAACAATGTTCTGATACAAATCTAGCATGAAGTGAGGTTGGTAGAAATTCAAGCTCTGAAGCTATCCGAGGGAAGCAGAAATCAGAAGCTGTGAATGTTCTAAAGATCCAGAAAACTCAAGTTCTGAAGCTGTCCTAGATGGAAGCAGAAATCAGAAGCTGTGAATGTTCTGAAGATCAAAGAAATTCAAGTTCTGAAGCTGTCCTAAATGGAAGCAGAAATCAGAAGCTGTGAATGTTCTGAAGATTAAAGAAATTCAAGTTCTGAAGCTATCCTAGATGGAAGCAGGAATCAGAAGCTGTGAGTGTTCTAGAGATCTAAAGAAATTCTAGTTCTGAAGCTGTCCAATGGAAGCAGAAGTCAGAAGCTATGAATTCTCTGAAGACAGAAGCTTATGTGATCGTCTCTACCGAAATAATCAGGGAAGTCTTTTATTAAAGTTCTTCGAGTATTTATTTCAGGGGGAGATTATTTATCTCAGGGGGAGATTGTTAATCTCAGGGGGAGACATATTCATATGCTTATGCTATAGCTGTGTAATTTGTTTTTTTCCGTCTGTTCTTTCTGATCGCAAATTCATATCATTTATATATGTTTTTGTCATCATCAAAAAGGGGGAGATTGTTAGAACAAGATTTGTTCTGATCAATTATCTTAGTTTTGATGATAACAATAATATGAATTTTGCTTAAGATAATATGGTACTCTAATCCAATGCAATTTCCTTTTCAGGAAATATATAAAGAGTATGCATAATTCAGCGCTCAGAAGCTTTGTCTCAAGGGTTCAGCATGCAACATCAGAACATGGTCTGGCAAGACATCAGAAGATGGTCGAAGCAGAATCAGAACATGGGTCTATGGAAGCATCAGAAGAACATGAGATCAGAAGCACTGAAGTTCTGATGGTATCACGCTCAGAAGCACTTCAAGGTCAGAAGATCAGAAGATGCTTTGCACCAAGCTGTTTGACTCTGATGATATTCAAACGTTGTATTCACAAACATCAGATCAGAAGGAAGTACAAGTGGCAGGCTACGCTGACTGACAAAAGGAACGTTAAAAGCTATTAAAGGCTACGTCAGTAGACACAGCGTGAACAAGGCTCGAGGTAGTTGACAAAAGCGTATAACATTAAATGCGATGCTGTACGGAACACGCAAAGCATTAAATGCACTCAACGGTCATCTTCTCCAACGCCTATAAATATGAAGTTCTGATGAGAAGTAAGGTTAACCATTCTGCACAAAACAACGCCTATTAACTTGCTGAAACTCTGTTCTACTCAAAGCTCAGAATCTTCATCTTCATCAAAGCTCACTACATTGCTGTTGTAATATATTAGTGAGATTAAGCTTAAACGTTAAGAGAAATATCACAGTTTGTGATTATAGCTTTTAAGAAGCAATTGTAATACTCTTAGAATTGATTACATTAAGTTGTAAGGAACTAGAGTGATCGTGTGGATCAGAATACTCTAGGAAGTCTTAGAGGTTATCTAAGCAGGTTGTAACTAGAGTGATCGTGTGGATCAGTATACTCTAGAAAAGTCTTAGAGGGTATCTAAGCAGTTGTTCCTGGAGTGATCAGTGTGTGATCAGAAGACTCTGGAAGACTTAGTTGCTGACTAAGTGGAGAACCATTGTAATCCGTGCGATTAGTGGATTAAATCCTCAGTTGAGGTAAATCATCTCTGCGGGGGTGGACTGGAGTAGTTTAGTTAACAACGAACCAGGATAAAAATAACTGTGCAATTTATTTTTATCTGTCAAGTTTTTAAAGCTACACTTATTCAAACCCCCCCCCCCCCCTTTCTAAGTGTTTTTCTATCCTTCAATAGTGACGAAAGTGCAAACCTAGCACTAATTGCATCACACCATTCCGACGATGAAGAAGGCGAGGTTAGTTATGATGATTCTCTTTTTGATAATGGTGCACAAGGTGCAATAGAAGAATTATTAAAAGAATGCAAAATTCTCTTGGGCCCCATCTTCTGGGTAAGCTTCTGATGATCTTCTTGACGTGATCAGCCTTTGTGTATCCCTTGTCAAGTACTCTTAATCCAGTAGTTAGAGTTTGAAATCTTGAGAACATTGTTTCAATGTTTTCATCATCCTCCATCTTGAAGGCTTCATACTTCTGGATTAATGCAAGAGCTTTAGTCTCCTTGACTTGGGATTTTCCTTCATGAGTCATCTTCAATGATTCATAGATATCATAGGCATTTTCTGTTTGATATCTTCTTATATTCAGCATGAGAGATAGCATTCAGCAGGACAGTCCTTGACTTGTGATGATTTTTGAATTGCTTCTTTTGATCATCACTCATTTCTTGCCTAGACATCTTTGCTCCACTAGCATTTAGAGGATGTTTGTAACCATCCACAAGTATATCCCATAAGTCACCATCTAAACCAAGAAAGTAACTTTCGAGTCTATCTTTCCAGTATTCAAAGTTTTCACCATCAAACACTGGTGGTCTAGTGTAGCCATTGTTTCCATTTCCATTGTTTTGTTCAGCAGGAACAGGTGTAGGTGTTGGTGGATCAACCATCTTGACTTACTGTTTTTCTCCCTGAATCTTTTACTAACACGGTTAAGTGCTTGCACCTAGAACCGGTGCTCTGATGCCAATTGAAGGATAGAAAAAACACTTAGAAAGGGGGGGTTTGAATATTTGTGACTTTAAAAACTCTTAAGATAAAAACAATGAACACGATTATTTTTATCCTGGTTCGTTATTAACGAAACTACTCCAGTCCACCCCCTTAGAGTGATTTACCTCAATTGAGGATTTAATCCACTAATCAATCTTGATTACAATGGTTTTCCACTTAGATACCTTCTAAGTCTTCTAGAGTATACTGATCACAACTTGATCACTCTAGGAATACACCACTTAGATAACTTCTAAGTCTTCTAGAGTCTACTGATCTCACTGGTCACTCTAGGAACCTTTTACAATCAATGTAAAATAAATGTTTAGAAGATTATTGAAATGCTTCTTAGAAAGCTATAATCACAACTGTGATATTTCTCTTAAGTTCTAAGCTTAACACTCACTAATATATTACAATAGTTTGTGAGCTTGAAGATGAAGTTCGTGAGTATTGAATTCAGCAGCGTTTCAGTATTTTTTGCAAGAGTTGTTGTTGCTGCTTCTGATCAGAACTTCCATATTTATAGGCGTTTGAGAAGATGACCGTTGGGTTGCATTTAATGCGTTGCATGAAAAGTACAGCTCTGCATTTAATGTTTCACACTTTTGTCAACTACCTCGAGCCATGCTTTTGCTGCTTTTACTGACTTTGCCTTTTGTAGCTTCTAAAGTTCTTTTTGTCAGTCAGAGTAGCCTGTCTTCTTGTACTTGCTTCTGATCTCAGATTTATGAATACAATGTTTGAATAATCAGAGTCATTCAGCTTGGTGCAGAGCATCTTCTTGTCTTCAGACTTTGAAGTGCTTGAGCGTGATACCATAAGAACTTCAGTGCTTCTGCTTCTGATCTCATGTTCTTCTGATGCTTCATAGACCATGTTTTGATTCTGCTTGACCATCTTCTGATGTCTTGCGAGAGCATGTTCTGATTTTGCAATCTTGAACCTTCTGAGTCAGTGCTTCTGAGCACTGAGTTGTGCATACTCTTTTTGTATTTCCTTAAATGGAAAATGTAAAGGATTAGAGTACCACATTATCTTATACACAATTCATATACATTGTTATCATCAAAACAAGAATATTGATCAGAACAAATCTTGTTCTAACACTTAGTGTCTTAAGGAACACCTTGGTCATTTCTTTTTCTTCCATGGGAGGAATGATTTGAGCAGCTAGGTCACGCCATCTTTGCGCGTACTACTGGAAAGACTCTTTTTCTCTTTGGGACATAGCATGGAGTTGATTTCTGTTCGACGCCATATCAATGTTGTATTTGTATTGTCTGATGAAAGCTTCACCCAAGTCATGGAAAGTACGGATGTGAGTACTATCCAAACCCATGTACCATTTCAAAGCAGCTCCAAATAGGCTATCTTGAAAGTAGTGAATTAACAAGCGTTGATCTTCTGTGTGCATGGACATTTTCCTTAGATACATGATCAGATGACTGTGAGGACAGGAACTCCCTTTGTACTTCTCAAATTCTAGGAGTCCAAACTCGGCCGGAACACTGACATTCGGAACCAAGCATAGATCATTTACTTCTTTTCCAAATAGATCTTTTCCCCTAAGGGCCTTGATCTCTTTTTTCATTTCAGAAATTGGTCTTCAAATTCTTCCAATCTTCCCATACCTTCAGAAGGAAAACCATGGAAGATCTGTTCATTTTGGACCGGGATAACATTCATTGCAGTAGGAGCAGTGGTCGTGATAGCCTGAGGAATTGTTGTCTGTGGAACAGGAATCTGTTGTCCAGCCAATTGGAAATCCATATCTATCCCATATGGTCTAGTGGTCGTAGGATTAGTGATAGGAATTGCAGGAATTGTAGGAATCTGAGCAATCTCTATCTCGGAGATCACAGTAGTCTGAGCTTGGGTTGATGGCAGATTCTGAGCAGCCACCAAGTCTTGAACCGTAGAAGTTAATCTTTCAATACCGGAGCGTAGGACAACAACTTCTTCTTGCCACTCTTGATCATCAACAATACCGTCTTCCATTCTTTTACGATTGGTGCGAGTATTATACCGGTGCGTCAGCTTGACTCTGAGGAGTGAGGGAGGAATGAACAAGACTCTCACTCATATGTGAATGTGAACGTGAATGTGGTATGATGCATGCAATGCAAAAGACTCTTTTTTTGTTTTAATTTTCAAAACATATCATAATATCTTTCAAGGATTTATTTAAGAGTTTTGTAAATGTAAAACTATATAGTAACATGAAAAAGAAATTTCATTCATTAATAATAAAGGGACAAGGCAACCTTGGTACATTTAAGGGTCATCGAGGGTCATCGAAGTACCATTTTATTTTGATAGCATACAAAGGGACAACCAAGTCATAAACTACTTTCAAGATTTACAAGGTAGAAACAAACAAAGAAATCTAGTAAAATCCAAGTGTGATCATCAAAGCTTAATGAGAAGTATCCATATCATCTTGAGTCTTCTTCTTCGGCTTGACCTTCTCTAGCTTATCAATAATACTCGTCCATGCAGCTTCTTTATGTAGGAGAGCTTCTTCTTTTTGCTTCCTTTTCTTCTCTCTTTCGTATTTGGCAATAGTGGCATCCTTAGCTATGAGCCAAGTGTTTTTAAGGAATAGTTGATTGTTCTTTTCTTTCAACACTTCTTCATAGGATTCTTCCAAAATTCTCAATTCAGCATCGGAATACTCAAACTTCTTCTTCCAATGGTCTCTTGATTTCTTCATCTTTTTTAGAGCTTCTTGGAGACTTTTAATTGTTGAAGGAACTATAATGGGTGGAACATACTCCTCAATTGGGGGTGCAGATGTTCCAGGGAGAATAGGCATTCTCATTTCAGCAGCTCTGGTAGTGACCCAACTATCAAAGGACTCAGGAGAGATATCCTCTTTGGTCTTCCAATCTTTGATTTCTTTGCTATGGCTTGGATGCCAAGCATTAGCAATCCTTTCTCTAAACTCTTTGTTCTCAACTCTTTCTTCCAGAAAGAACTCATCCAATAAATTGCTCCTTGGTCTTTTATCAATAGGAAACCCAAATTAACGATGAGCTAACACGGGGTTATAGCTGATTGCTCCTTTTGTACCAATGAGGGGCACATTAGGGAAATCACCACAGCAGTCCAAGGTCTTCATTCTACAGAAGTGATTTTTTGTCCAAACAATCTCAGTGTTGGTAAGAGCCATGATCTTATGTGACCATTTCAGTCCTTCTTTCTGGCTCCAGAATTCAGAGGTGTCGGGTAGATGAGATATGTACCACTTGTATAGCAAAGGAGTACAACAAGTAATCATTCTCTTTCCATAAGAATTTCTGAGATGAATATAATAGTTAGTGTCCCCAAGTAAGGTAGGAACCAGATTCTTCTTCATAAAGATCTTGATGGCATTCATATCAACGAAGTTGTTAATGTTAAGGAACAAGAACAATCCATACACCAACAGGGCAAAAACAGCTTCAAAGTCTTCTTCCTTTCTTTCTTGTGACAAGGTGAGAGCTTTCTCAATTAAGAACTTAGCAGGTAATCCAGTTAATCCTCCTTTAGTAACCATCTTATTTTCAATTTCTCCATTTTCTCAAATGAGTAGATTTTTCAATCTCACAAGGCTTGGGATCTTGTTCTAAACCAGTGAAGGAGATTCTTCCAATAATAGGCAACCCAATAATACTTGAATATTCTTCCAAGGTAGGAAATAGTTGATAATCAGAGAAGGTGAAGCAATGATACCATGGGTCATAGAATTGGATCCAAGTGGAGAGGATTCCTTCTTCCATCTTGGTTCTGAGGAGATACAGCAATCTTCCATACTTGCTACAAAACTTGTCTTGATCACAATCAAAGATCCTAGCTTTCTTAATTTTTCCACCTCTAAACTCTTGAAAGTATATTTCTTGGTTTTTCTTCTTTCAGGTTCCATCCCTATAATGTTTACAAAATAAAAGGTTTTTTTTAATTCCTTTACAGATATTATGTTTTAGATGCATGGGATGAATGAATGCAAACATAGCAAAAACATGAGCTTGAGGGTTCAAAGTCACAAGCATAGAGCCAAAGGTCTACCCATCCCAAAGATGTGTACTATGGTTATTTTGTACCAGTAGATCAAGGTTCTATTGATTCCTAGACTCAAGCAGCCCAACTTGGAGATTGTAAACTCTATATCAACATACTTATTTGAACAAAATCCAAGAGAACCTCATCTGAGCGTAGCCTCGTGTAACAACTATTCTGAAAATGAATCAGACATAGTTTCCATACTACATCTTAATGGCCAAGATTGGTTAAGGGTTTCTAGGTCCCCAGCTTCTACAACCTAGTTGAATGTAATGATGTATTCTCAACTACATGGTCAACAAAGTTACTTCCAAATAGGCCTCCACTGAGTGATGGATCTCAAATTGACTTCTTTGGGACTACTCCCTCGAGATCAAAATAATTATACCAGTCTCCTATAATAAGTGTACACTCTAAATCCGGGTTAGGAATTGTCTCACCACAAGGGGCATGATTCCCTTTCCCAATACAACCCAATAAAATAACAAGTATACATATAGGAAAATAAAAGACAAAAATAAAAGGTTAAGTATAAAAACAAAGAAAATAACAAAAGATAACAACAAAAACAAAGATTGGGTCAACCCTTCCAAAGATGTACCAATAGTATGATCAACATCCCCAGCAGAGTTGCCACTTTTCTGTAACGGTGAAATTGGTGAGACTAAAGTCATGGGAAGACTTATCTCATTTTAAACAGAGTCGCCACCGCGCTTTATTGTTTCCAAAAAGGAATGGGTGAAAGAGCGAATAAAACCCACAAAAGTTTTTAAAATCAAAACTAATAAACTTATCAGAGTTCTGGCTACGGAGGGTTTGTTATACAAGGGGAAGGTTTTAAGCACCCCTCATATCCATGGTACTCCATGGGAACTGTTTGTCATACCCCAAAATTTGCCCTCCTCTATACATCTTCAACAGCTCAAGGTTCAAAGTCTTATTCAAGCCACTATCTCCTAATTTAAGTTCTCCAAAACTAGAGTTTTCTTTTTTTGTGAATATTTAAGGTTTAAAATGGATACTTTCACAAATGGGCCTAACTTCTTATAATTCAAACTTGTTCCAAAGAATATTAAAAACCCATGATATTTTGATTATTTTATTTATTATTGAATTTTTAATTCATTTTTAAAATTCAACTTAAATTAAAATAAATAAAAAATGGGAGAAAATTTGTTTTGGCTGTATTTTAATCACATAAATGCTGAATAATTAATGAAATTTAGTTGCAAAAGAAATTAGAAAAGGGAGAATAATATTTGAGCCAAAATTGGAAGCATTTGATTCAAAGATTCAATCATACCAAAAAAATCCAATTTTGCTAAGATCAGGTGCAATTTTGTTGACCTATTGGGTTCCTATATATATATGTTGGACATAAGGAGAAGGAGAGGGGGTTGGCCGCAAAACAAAGTTTGTTCATGCTTGTAAAGTTTCTTCAAAAATTAGGGCAAGGGCCTTCCCTCACAAACAGCGACTGCCAACCAATTTGAAGGATCACATCACGCTCCTGAGGACTTGAGGAACTTGAACCGACCATTACTCAAGCCGGCAACCATCCGTAACCTCTCATCTCGTCATCACCGGAGGTAGGGTCTTTCTAACTTCGAATCTATTAATTTGTACCTTGCTGATCCGTTTGATGTGTATAATCGTGGTCAGGGTGTTAAATAGAACAGGTTTTAACGTATCACATGGGGAGTTTGTGCCTTGAATCGAAAAACGCCATTGTTAGGGCGTTGAGATCTCTCACCATCGTTTTCATGGTTACAAGCCTTTTCAGCCCAAACTAACCGCTTCATTGAACTCGCAACATCGTGTTTGGTGGAACTGGGTATTTTTCTTTCGTTTTTTGGCACTGTTTTGCAGGTGAGGAGAAGCGCGTCGCCGGAGAAGAAGGAGGCAAACTCCATGGGCAGTGGTTGGACTGTTGCAGGTGGTGGTCAATGGCAGCGTGGCGTGTCAACGCCTCTGATTGGTCAGTCAAAGAATTCCAAGCACTCCTCTTCATTTTGGTTGGCTGGACATTCAGAAGTGGGCCCCACCAGTCAATTTCGTCTGAAATCATAAAGAACTATTGGATCTAATATGATCATACGAACGCAATCCAATATCACTTGATTCGCTCAGCACAGTTGGTAAAAGCGTTTGGTGTTTAGCGTGAGGGCCTGGGTTCGATCCCTACCCTCCACGCTTCATATTTTAACCCTTTGCGTGTTAGACTTATTCCTGATCAGGTACACGCAGACGAAAGGAGTTTACGGTGCACCTTCATACCTCAGCCATCAGATCTCCTCCGATCCAGATCTAACGTACACAAAACTAAGGCTCACCGTGCACCTCCAAAAGGTGACCATACAGGATTGAAGCCAGGTTCCTTTTATTTATTTTTTATTATTATTATTTAAATTAAATGGTGATTAGTTAGGTTTAATTAATTAATTTTAGTTAGATTAATAATGCGATTAAATTGGGTTTAGGCTCATGGCTAGTATAATAATTTCCCGATTATTCGATTATGTCGAGTAAGTTATCTAATTAATTTAATTAATTTTAATCACAACAAACCCTATAAAAGTTACCCACATATTAGGGTTCGCCCAATCCCATTGGCCACGTGGCCAAAAATATTAGGATTCAATTTATTATTCGTTTCGACTAAATTTATTGGTCGCGATGGTTAATAATCGATTAATTTAATTAATCAAATCCTATAAATTAAAATAAACATTATTTTGCTAAATGGTTTTAACCATCTTATTGGTTATGATGATTAGCATACCTTATTAATTTGTTATTATTTGTAATCATGTTAATCGGTTATGAGGGGTAACAATACAAAATAAAATTCACAAAAAATAATAAAACACAATAATTCATTATTAGTGATAATCGAATCAATCGATTTGAATTGGTAATGGTACAAAACCCCTAATCTTTTGGCTATGGTGATCAAACCTATTGATCATCGCGGTTAATTGTGCCAAATCAGGGTTGTACGCCCAGAACATCTAAAACAACTTCAAAACATTTTTCAAACATTTTTCAAACATTTTTCAAACATTTTTCAAACTTCAAACTCCAAATACAGATTTTTATCTACGACAGGCTATTCAAAGCCTTCAAACCTTCAAATCAAATTTCAAACCTTAAGGGCGTACAACCCGTCCCCCGAACTACGTAGACTCTGATCCTCCATAAGGAGGTACGTAGGCACTTGGCAACAAGGCGAGTCCCCTTCCTCCAAATCTCAATCATGCCTTTAACCCTATTAACTGTTTGTTACCTTTCTTTATCTTTTGCCATAAACCTCTACTTTTGTGATGTTAGCCTTTAGGAAAGGGTTGAGGGTGCCTAACACCTTCCCTCGACCTGAATATAGTATCTTACCCTGATCTCTATACTGCGTAAGGTTTCCTATTCGCCATTCAGAATAGGTGGCGACTCTCTAAGTTATAATTTTTAGGCAGGTTGCTACAGCTGGCGACTCTGCTGGGGATAACTATAACGGTGAATTACTATGCTCCTATAGGCTTTAGGCTTTGGCAGGGTTTAGGTTTGGCAACTTTTTAGGGTTTGGCTAACGCGCCTTTTTCAGGGTTTGTAATTATTTTTTTTTTATTTCTTATTTTTTTTAAATTTGTTTATTTATTTATTTTTATTTAAAAAAATATTTAATTATTCAGGATATGTTTATATCTGATCACTTATGTGAATATATTTATATTTTTTATTGACTATTATATTTTTATATACTGCTGGATATATTATGTAGTGTTAAAACCTTAAGTGTGGGGGTTAACTTTGAGACCAAAAGGGGACATGAATCGCCTTACGAGTCTCACTGATAACTCCACTCGGAGTGGGTTAGGCATTTGGAAAGGTCCGAAATGAAGCTTGACTTTGTGGAGGGCTGGACTGGATACTTAGCTGATCTCTCCGGGAACCTACCCCAAAAATTCGAACCTCATGGATAAAATGAGTTGTTCTAAAATCCGAAGAGACAAAAAGTCTCGGAGGCTACGAACGACCCCATGAGACCTTCTAGAACCCCCTATAAAAAGGATGGCTCCCAAGAGCCGCTACGTCGAACCTATGAACCTAGGACTTTTGTGCTGCTGTGCTCTTTATATGTTTGCAATTTATATACTTCGAATATCTATGCGTTTCGATTTTGCAGGTATCCCCACGTGGTCCCTAGCCGGTAGGGACTCTAATTTCTAAAGACCATGTCTTTCCCACGAAGGACATCACCATCTATGCATCCCCTAGCCTGTGGGGATTTTATTTTTATATCCTTGTACTCTTACAACTACGCGTCCTTCCCACGAAGGACATTTCCATTAACACACGTCAATTGGCCTCTCAATGGCCATGCGATTCGGTGATTGTCGTGAACGGTCACCCCGTGCTTGCTACTACGTACTCCCTAGCATACAGGGATTTTCTGTTACATCCACGTGTTTCCACAATGACGTGTCCTTCCCCGAAGGACAACTTCACTAGCATGCGTTCGATTGGCCTCTCGATGGCTATGAAATCTAGTGACTGTCCTGAACGGTCACTCCATGCTTATTCCTGCGCACCCTCTAACTTGTAGAGTTTGGGATCTCCATTTACACATCACATCCCTAGCTTGTAGGGATTTCTCTTCGTCCATATCGTCCTTAGATAGGTTGTGTTCCGCATAGAGAACCTTCCCACGAGGGACAAATTCATTGGTACACGTTGATTGGCCTCTCGACGGCCATGAGATTTAGTGACTGTCTTGAACGGTCACTAGCCGCTATCTTCTGCATACTCTCGAATCCAAGGGATTTCCCTTAGCATGTCATAACATTTACCCTGCAAAGATGCCAAGAGGGTCTAATGTCGCCTCTAAGGCTATCCCTAGGATCATATGTTACACGTCCGCATTGCATACACGGAGTTACAATATAAGGAGTCTCTCGCTTACGCGTGCATTGCATTTTCATGCATTCATACATTCACATTTGCATTTCTATCTTCGCCCGCATCCATACCAACCGTGCTAGCCGGTTTCCCGAAACTCGCCAAAAAAATCAAAGGATAAAAAAAAAACTATGGAGAAAGGAGAATAAAAGATCTTGGTCTTGCTAATAAAAGGGGACGTCTTTTACCGTGCCAGCCACGTGTCCATGCCTTGGCTTAACAGGATTATAAATACAATAAAGGGTTTCATCGAGCAAGGATTAGTTCAACAAAGAGTTCCCTCATAGATACACTCAAGATGTATCTAGTCATAAAGGGGTTCATCTTAGAACATATCAAACTTTCGAGGACGCTCTACGATAACCCTGGGGTAAGGGTCAGTCCAATTGGGGCAATACCCTGAGCAAAGGTGCATGACTCCGATGGAGGGAATGCGACATATGTCAACCCCATACCAAAGGAAAAAGGGTTATAGGTGATACTATCCTTGGGAAAAGCAAAAGAGGTTCAGTCAAAGGAAGCTCATGAAGTTCCGATACGACGAAAACCCACCGCTGACGGTTTATTCTCTACAGGTTTGACATGTCCAAAGAAGATTTCGAGGTTACCCTTTTACTTCTACAATTATAAAGAGCTAAGGAGTAAAACAAGATCAGTGGATCTACAAAGGAGATTATCCCTAGGATCAATAGGTGTTTACCGTGCTCACAATTTCAACTCTACAATCGCTAAGTGTCGCTCAGGATAAAAGTTGTACCTTCGGATTAGCAATTCTAATGGGATGACCATGCAGGTTTTGGAATCAATTCATTCATTTCATTCACTCACTACTATGACTTTCCAGTCACACACTCCTATTTTTAGGGTTATTAACAAACTTGAGGGAGAATGACGAATACAAATGACTAAGTCCAGCTAAACGCATGCTTTCAAGGTAAGACCAAGCCGAGGATGTACAGGCATTGTTTCCATTCCCAAACAGTGGAGATATAAGGATGTTAATCCCTCGTTACCCCCTCGAGCCAGGAGTTGGAGTTTGTTTCTACTTTTCAAAAGAACCTTGATTTTAACTAGGGGCAGGGTAGATGTCAACTAATTCAATGATGTATTTTGGTTGCCAAGAGAATCAGTCAATCCAAGCATAAGGTTCAAGCATATCTTCTTCCTCGCATTCATCCATGATTGAGGAAGCAATGGAGGTAACATTTACAACACCTTCTTCCTCATTACATCATTCAAGATCGAGGAAGTATCAAAGGCGAAGCTTACAAATCAAAATCAACATAGCAGTCACAACATGCAATATCCAAGAATCAATCTCAAAAGGAGCTTTCAAGAATAAAAAACGCCCGCTAAGTCAAAATGAAAATTCCATAAAAGGAAACAAAAAGACTTAGGCAAAATTGGGGCATCCCGATGGGTCAAATTCAAAAGAATTAGCTCATGCAAAAATAAGGGATAAAAACAAAGGCGAAATACAAAGGATAATCTTGTGACTGCTAAACCATCAAAGCTTCACATCAATGCTTGGATCTTTACAACATATGTCATCAAAGTTTGGATCTCTACTAAGGCTTCTGCTCAACATCGAAACTGAAACGATTCTCTTGCAAACAAAGCACATCCATTGGATTAGGCGAATTTTTAGGATCTGGAGAACATCAAGGAGAAAGGGGTGGGATAAATAAAATTTTGAGCCTTATATCCATTGTTTCTTAAAACATGAACCAGGCCAAGTTACAACATTTAAAAGTCCTAATTGAGGCAAGGTTAACTACGAAAGCATATTAAGCAGGAATTTGTTATACTGACTCCTATGTTTGTTAAAACTACTTCTAATCACTATGCTTCTTCAAGCATTCTTTTCAAAACCATCCAGTCCTAATTCATAACGGACTTCGATTTCAAAACTTGCATACGCATTCCATTGGAGCTACTTCTCAAAAAGTACAACACCATCTACGAGTAGACACTTAGCATCGAGGAAATCTCGAAATGGGTTAATCAAAGGTGATCATTTCTAATAAAGACCCTGGAGTCGGGGGAACCACATCTAGGGGGTTCTCCTAAACAGGGGCAAAAATTTCAAAGATCACAGGGGCATGCAATCAAACATCCTATTCACTAGGGGCACTTTTCCTAAGGTTCAATCGACTCGGGGCACATCTCGAAGCAATCTCAAACAGGGGCATGTCAAACATGGGAAGAACTCAAATTCAGAAGGATAACACACTATGGATAGTCCTCCATATCATGGAAACCAAGGGCACACCCTTTAATCTAAACGGCAAAGCATCCGACGAGGCTATTTCCTGGGGCACTTCCCTCATAAGCATCTTTTTCCATGAAAATATTGGGGCAATGGATATCAAATCCATAAGGCGCACAGCATAAAAAAGGCGTTCTCGCACTTTAGAACATCGAACAAATCTTTCTCCTAACTACGATCTTCCAAGCTCAAACAAAACAGGTATTGGGAAATCGCGCTAGCATCACACCCCATCTTAACAAACAGACCTGCAACTCCAGCGAACTATATACACTTTGGTTATTAATAACCTACCATTGGAGCATCATACAAATACATACAACTAATGCATTACATACATTGGTCAATACATTACTCCATACCTTTTTAGGTAGTCTTCTCTAAGACAGTCATCATCATTTCCAGAAAAAAAATCTTTTTAGGTAGTCCTCTTCAGGACATTCTGTTTCTAAGTACCTTTTCAGGTAGTCTTCTTCAAGACATCCTTTTTCTAAGTACCTTTTCAGGTAGTCTTTTTTAGACATTCCTTCTCTAAGTACCTTTTCAGGTAGTCTTCTTCAGGACATTCTTTTTCTAAGTACCTTTTGAGGTAGTCTTCTTCAAGACATTCTTTTTCTAAATACCTTTTCAGATAGTCTTCTTCAAGACGTTACTTTTCTAAGTTCCTTTTCAGGTAGTCTTTTTCAAGACGTTGTGTCATTGTGATTGTGTTTGCTGCTAATGATTGGGAAAGTTTCTCCTTTGTGTTAGGAGAGAGAATTGAATTGATTTGAAAAGACAGACAGATAGACAGACTGACTATTTTTGGTATTTTATTAGCTCGCTGAGATTCCTTGTGAACCTCATGCCTACATATCCCTAGTGGAAGTCAGAGCTTAATGTAGTTCGGGGAACTAACTAGGGAAATTAATTGTTTTTGTGCCTTGCTTGAAGCTCAAGGTTGAAGCTTGGAATTAAATCTCTGTTTACCGTAAAGAGACATGAAATTATCTCTACAGAGAGGTATTTGTACTATTCTACCACAAACATTTTGAAAGAGTGACAGAATAACTGAATTCATTTCATTCAAGAGGGGGACCTTACTTGTGTGTGTGCAAGTATGCCAGTCAGATGCCTCTTAAATGAAAGAAAGATGCTCGTCCAAATTAGGGAAAGTGTACAAGTCTGGGGATGTGCCAGAGCATGTCTTTCAGAGTCCTAAATGGGAGACTTTGATTGAAATTGAAATTGAAATTGAAATGTTTGTTTGTTTGAATGTGGTAGAGTAGTAAAAATATCTCTCTATAGAGATAAGCTATGTCTATTTACTGTATAAAAGATTTGACTTTAGCTGGCTTGTATGAGGCCCAAGCTTGAGGCTTTTTGATTGATTAATTAATATTATTGACTCTGGGAGATGACTCCATTGAGGATTAATTACAGGGTATTTTAGTGTTCTGTACAAAGCCCAGAATTGAGGCTGACTCTATTTAGGGAGACTCTATTTATGTGCCTTGTACAAAGCCCAAGGTTGTGGCTGACTGTTGCTAGGGAAAACATTATTTTCTGCCTTGTACAAAGCCCAAGGTTGTGGCGGACTCTTAAATGAATTAAGTATGGATGACTATATGGGGAAAGATCCTAAGTGTTAGGAATCTTTGACACATGAAAATATGGTTTATCTGCCTTGTACAAAGCCCAAGGTTGTGGCTACTGAATGATGAAGAACTCACTGGGGAGACTCTATTATCTGCCTTGTACAATGCCCAAGGTTGAGGCTGACTCTTGACAGGGGAGTTTTATTGTTTGGGTGCCTTGTATGAAGCCCAAGGTTGAGGCTAACTGTTTTTTGTTGGTTTTGATTCTACTGAGGAGGTTTTATTTATTAAAAGACTGTTTTTCTTTGGAAGCTAACCCTTTCCAGGGATTTTGACTCAGCTGGTGAATTTGTCTGTTAAAAGACTGACTTTATCATGTTTTTTGGAGGCTGACCCTTTCCAGGGATCTTGACTCTTTTGGGGAAATTATCTCCTAAGAGAAATGAATCTTTATTATTTGACATTTTTTTTTATTAATTGACTTTGGAGGCTAACCCTTTCCAGGGGTTTTTTTATTAAAATGGAGGAATGTGTGGAAGCTAACCCTTTCCAGGGATTTTGACATTTTAGACAGATGTTGGAGGCTAACCCTTTCCAGGGGTTTTTATTAAAATGAATGATTTGGGTAGCACTCCATTAATTATTAAAGGATGAAAAGATTGGCAGAAAGATTATCTAGTGGAGACTTCTTGTTTAAAGCCCAAGATGAAGGCTGACTCAATGCTGAGGATGACCAAACATGGATCCTAGACTCTACTAAGGAAGATTGATGAAGATAAGGGTGACAGAGACTGTCCATGTCTCTCATTCCAAAAATGTACTCAATGTGAAATTGAGACAAACTTAGCTTGTTTTAAAGTCTGGTTTAAATTAGAAGAAACTCACCAGGGTAGGCTAAAAGGTGACTAAAGACCTGTTCCTATGTTTATAAGAAACCTGATGGGTCCTTGTATACAAGCTCAAGAGGAAGCTGGAAATGCTTTTAAGAAGCCTGTGGGTCCTTGTACAAAGCCCAAGAGGAGGCTAATCGAGGGTCCTTGTTATAGCACAAGAGAAAGCTATGTGGTTTTGAACTTATTTTGGCTCTAAGCAAATGGGTAAGAGGTTTCACCGGGAATAATTCCTCTTTGGGTGGATGTGTCCTATTTATTTGGATTCTAAGGTTTTTGCCAAGATGTTTCACCGGGAATAATTCATCTTGGGGGTTTGAACTACAGATCTCTAATTAGGAAAGAGCCTTCACCGGGAAGACATTCTCAATCCTAGGTCATATTCCTAATATATATATATAGTTTAACTGTCCTAAGGTTTATACTCAAACGCAGTTCTAAACTAATATATGCACAGTTTATATTTGACAGTAATTTAAATAAAGACTGTAAATTGAAAGCTTGTAAAGCCTAACCTGGATGGAGTGGAGGCCATTGAAGAAGTATGTACAGAGCCTCAACAGTATTTTTGTTGTTTTGTTGATAACAGTTGAATATATATGATAAACAGTTAATGTTTTTTTTTTGAAAACAGAAGAAGTGAAGATGGACAAAGGTCACATAGGTATCTGAAGAGTTTCACCGGGAATAATGCCCTTCAAATACCAGAAGAATGTTTTGAAAACAGAAAGGAGATTTTGAAAATACAGTTTTGAAAACAAGCTAAGAAGAGAAGGTTTTTGGGACTTACACTCTATTAGAGGCCCAGTACTTTACAGTACTGGTATAAAAGCAATTTGAAAATGATTCGGAATGATATGGGGTTTTGTTGTTTGAAAACCTTAATCATTTGGTTTAATCAGAGATTGAAAACAGTTTTGAAAATTGACAACAGTCAACTTAATTAAAGTAAAAATAAAGATTTTTACTTAATTAAGACCTAAGTAGTTTAGGGTTTTATCATAAAATTATTCACACAAATAATTAGGTTAAAACAAACTGAATACATATATTTAAAGTATTTAAGAAAATACTTAAAACATACTATTTTAAACCTAATAAAATTATATGAAATAAATAATATTTTCATGATTTTTTTGATTATTCATAAAATAGGTATATTAAATAACAAGTGTGTGAAAAATGAAGCAAAAATGAATTAGTTTGAGAGGTTAAATAATTGTGTGAAGTTGTGAAGAAAATAAGTGTGAAAAGTGATAAAAAAAATGGTTTTGTCTTCACCAAGACTTGAACTCACGCCCTTTAGGTCACACACCCAAAACCAAACCACTGGGCCAGCGCGCGCATGGTGTTAGAGAAATGACTCCAATGCAACATATATGTTATTCAAGTGCATAGAACAAAAAAAGAAATAAAATCAAAAGGTCTGGGGCGAGGGGGATTCGAACCCCAGACCTTGGGCACGCGCAACACACAAACACTCTTTACCACTGGGCTATCACATTTTAGTCGTTAATGAGACAGGTATCATTCAAAATAAAATAAACATTGGCCCCAGATTCAAATTTTGCGCGCCATGGCCATAGTCATCTTCTTCCTCGAGCTCAAAGATTTTCAAAATCCCAACTCTCT
Organism: Vicia villosa; assembly: GCF_029867415.1. Lineage (NCBI taxonomy): Eukaryota > Viridiplantae > Streptophyta > Magnoliopsida > Fabales > Fabaceae > Vicia > Vicia villosa. Next base: position 125,146,115 of record NC_081182.1, on the reverse strand, counting down.
GGTTTCTCAACTAAATGACATGATGTAAACATCAATCTTGCTTGTTTTTGGATGGGGAACATGATCATGGGTTCAGAATTCATTTATTCTAAGTGTAGCTAACTAATTTCAGTAAAAACACGAAGAACACATAAACCCTAAATTTAAAATTAAATGACAAACAAGATGAATAAATGCAAGATGATAGAGGGTTTTCAATCCTCTGATGATGCTGAACAAGATAGAATCGAGCTATTTCTCAAAGAGTACTTAAATTAAAGAGAGGGAGTTCAGAAACTTACCTCTGAAAATGGAGGTCGTGAGGATGATTGAGAGCACCTGGGCTTGAATGGATGATCTCAATAGCTTCCCTGAGACTCAATGATGCTAACTGGATGCTTATTGTAGCCTGAATCCTTCTGAATTGTTCTATGGACCTCCCTCGATTTCAGCTTCAAGTGAACATGGAGGGTGTTGATTCCTGAGTTACAGATGAGCTGCAGCCATCTGGTTAGCTTCACTACCTCCTATGGAACATGTCTGGATGATTGGCTTGCCTTGAAACCTTCTGAATTGCACTATGGACCTCCAACTGCAACTGCTCCAAAGTGAGAGCAACAATGGTGTTTCTCCACTTACAGAAGTGATCCAGGTGCTTGGATCACCTCAAATGACCTCCCTTGAGATGTTAGAATGTTCACTTCTCAAAGATAAGCTCTGGTTTGAAGAAAACGATTCTTCTTGCCAAAGAACTTTGAAAAACAATGAACAAGAGGAGAGAAAGAGAAAGCAAGTAATATGGTTGCTTTGGTGTGTTTTTGAATGAGGAATGCATCTGTATTTATAGGCAAATGGATCAGTATAGCTGCAGAGGAGTGAGCTTCCTTAGTGAAGTTGATTTGCTTTCTTAGCCATGAAGGAATTCAAAGAATATTCCAAGTGCAATGATGAGTTCTTTGATACCACTCCCTAGCCATCGGTTTTGCTTGATCTTAGGGGACCAAATGGCTGCAGAAATGAGCTCCAATTGGTTGGGAGAAGATTCCTTTGATGAATCATCAATTTGCCATAAATTCAAAAATGCAATCATTACATAATCACATGCCTTTGTTTTTGGGAATCTTCTCTAATCCTTATGCAATGATGGAAATTGATGTATGGTATGGTTTCAGATGCATTAGAGGTCGTGTAGCATCACTTAGTGAAGCAAAATGCACAAAATTGCAAAGTTCCAAATTGTACATGACCTATAATTTTACTTCATGAGGCCAACTTTGAACAAGCATAACTCCTAGCTCAAATTGAATTTGAAGAAGGTTGAACACAATTTGGAAAGCCCTAAACATCTACTTCAAATCATTAGTTTGGAGTTTCTTCAGAATCCTTTGGGAAATTTGTGAAAAATGAGGCCAAAGTTGGAAGAAAACTAGGTTAAAACACTTAGAAAAATTTTTAAGTGTTTATGACCTAAACTTCAAAATTTCCAAAACATCATAAATGGTTGATCTTTTGAAAAAAGCTCCTTTGTAAGATGTTGTTTTATTTTGCAAGATCTACAACTTTCATGTTGGAAGTTTTTTGAGTTGTGTAGGTGAAATTTTGAGATCTCACCATGCCTTCAAAAACCCTAATTCCCGACTTTTCGCTCCTTGATGAATTTCTTTGAATTTCTTTGGTCAAATGACTTTGACATCCATATATTGATGATATTGATCTTTGAAAGTCATTTTTTGACCAAAAACCTTAAAAGTCAATGATGATCCTTCACAGTTGACTTTTTCCTGACAAAGTGAATTTTTGGGCTTTTGTGTAGAAACAAGATCTTTTCCTCAAATGAATGATGTAAATGGATTATATTGAGGTAGTAGAGACTCTTGAATCATGTCTTGAGTTTTGGATTCATGCCCTGATCAGAAGTCAACTATCTTGGTGAATTAGGTCAAAACCCTAATTTGTCGACCATGTGAAAATAATGACTGTAGACTTTGAATTGAAGTGTGATGTCCAGTAGATCTTGTCATATGAGTTATTTGAAGATGATTGATGTTTTTGAATGGTTCCCTGGGGCTTTTTAGGGTTTCCCAAAAGTGATCCCTGATTTTAGTCCTTGATAGGCTCAAAACCCTAGTCTGGTGACCTGAGTAAACCTGTACTCATATGACTGGATGTCTAATAAATCATAGATGAGAAAAGTGAAGTTTTTGAGCCCCATGATTGTATTAGAGACTAATCTTTGTATTGATTGATCCTTTGCCTGAGCTTTCTTGTCTTTGAGCATCCTCGATTAGGTACCAGATGGAGAAATGACTGCTCTGGGTACTTGTCTTGACCTGATGAAAAATCCTGAAGATATGTCATCTCAGGGGGGTCAAAAATTAGGGTATGACAGATGCCCCTATTTAAGTTTCTTTTATCTGGAGGGAGAGAGATTGAGATCTCGATCTCTCCTGCGTAAAAGAGACTTAAATATCAAAGAATGCCCGAATTTTGGGCGCTCCTGAGATGTTGTAATTGATAAAATCTTTGCATGATTTGATCCTATTGTCGCACTTGGCGGGGGATGATGAGACAAACTCCTGCAGAAATACTTGATGTGGATTCTGGTGAATGGATGGCAATGTAGGATGCGCAATCCATCTTCTTTAACTAAGTGCTGATACTTAGAAAAAGGTAAACAACCTTTCCTCGTTTCGGATGTCCATATCTCGAAACTGGTCTCGGTTGCGTTTGGACAATATCTCAGATAAAGAGAAAATTTCCAAAGGTTTGTTTCCTCATCAAACTTCTCATCAGCACTTGGAGACGAGACGCCATTTGATGGTAGTAAAGAAACTTCAAGGGTTTGTTTCCTCATCAAACTTCTTATCAGCGCTTGGAGATAAGATGCCATTTGACGGTAATAAAGAAACTTCAAGGGTTTGTTTCCTCATCAAACTTCTCATCAGCACTTGGAGATGAGATACCATTTGACGGTAATAAAGAAACTTCAAGGGTTTGTTTCCTCATCAAACTTCTCATCAGCACTTGGAGATAAGATGCCATTTGACGGTAGTAAAGAAACTTCACCATCTTCCTTTTTGACTTGACGTCTTTGAAAGAATGTCATACGACCTCATGATCTTTTGAGGGGCTAATGACTTTGTTTGAAGGCGGACGAACTGTTTTCGGGGTGAAAACTGCCATTCGTCGACTGATGCCTGGGGAATCAACGAACTGTTTCCCTAAGAGGAAAACTGCCATTCATCGACTCTGTGGGGAGTTAAACATCCCAGAAACAGACAAACTGTTTGAAGAAACTGCCATTTGTCGATCTCTTGAGTATTTAACAGACAAACTGTCTTTTCTTGGGAAAAGACTGCCATTTGCCAATTGCTTAGGGGAACAAACTGTCTTCTGCCGGGGAAGACTGCCATTTGTCGACCCTGTCATGAAGGAAAGTGAGCAAACTGTCTTCTGCTGAAAGAGACTGCCATTCGCTGACTTTGTTATGATAGAAAGTGAGCAAACTGTCTTCTGCTGAAAGAGACTGCCATTTGCTGACTCTGTTGTGATAGAAAGTGAGCAAACTGTCTTCCGCTGAAAGAGACTGCCATTCGCTGACTTTGTTATGATAGAAAGTGAGCAAACTGTCTTCTGCTGAAAGAGACTGCCATTTGCTGACTTTGTTGGGGAATCTGAACTATCTTCTGGACGAAGACTATCATTCACTGACTCCGCTGGGGAATCATTTGTCAATCTGCTGGGAGATTCTGAATTTTCCTTTGACAAGAAGTGGCACCTCTTGACCCTGCTGGGGGAAATACCAAACCTCTAGAGAATTCTAAAATGTGAAGCAGACTATCTCGTCTGAAGAAAACTGTCGAATGTCGCTCTGCAGGAGATTCTCGGCTGAGGAATTCCAAAAGTGAACAAACTATCTCTTTGAGGGAGACTACCATCTGTTGACTTGCTTGGTGAGATCCTTGTGTATGAACTATTGTCTCGAAGGAAAAAGTTTCTCGGGAACTTGCAGGGGAAACTCGAGTTCATGCAACAATGACTCGGGCATTCAAAGGACCAAAGCCTGATTCGGCTATGCAATTATGATGTAATGTATGCATGAATATCATGACAATGATAGAATGTAAAGTGAATGTGAATAGAATTGTCGCGGATGTAAAATCCTAAGATACGACTTGAATTCTTGCTGATCAGAAGATGTCCTCTTCTTGTAGTTCGAACTCTGTTGGGAATATCTGGTTATCAGTTGTCCGCTGTTCGAAGTGAGTAATATGAATTGAAGTAAAGATCCGTCATCGGGAGATGTTCGCAAAGCGACCTCATGGGGAAAACTTGGTTCCCGGAGTCTCAACCGTTCTCGGAGCAACTATTTGCATTCTTCCTATTGTTTGTAAACCTTAGAAAGAAATTTCACCTTTATTTTTTGCAAGTAAATTTATTTTATGAAAACATTTGTTTCAAGAAAATGACTGTTTAAAATTTAAAATGCATTTCAAGAAACTGAAAAAGACTAGATTGCAAAGAAAAGCACAAGGCTCAAATTATTATATATGGAATGGTAATCAGCCAAATGCTTGATTCCATGGAGTATTTACAAAGTTGGAAATTGGTAATTTTCGGGAAAAGGGCTACGATGAAACGTGACGACCGTTATCTCTCCCTTCCACTCCGAGTTGCGCTGTATTCGTGCTTCGTAGAAGATGACCTACTGCTGATGAATACTCCGCTATGGATTTTGAATGATCAAGTTTGTCCTGAACACAGTTACTTGCCATATATCCCTAACTTTTGCGTAAACTACCCCTTTCGGGTTTTAAGTTTACCGGGATTGATTATTATTTTTTTATGTCTCTAATTTTTGCCTGAATCGCCCTTTCGGGTTTTCGATTCACCGAGACGCTCTTTTTTGCCTAAGCCGCTCTTTGCGAGTTTTCGACTTAGCGAGCTGTTCTTTTGTTTATTTAGGCGAAGTATTTCTTGACTGCGTCGACGTTCACAGGACGGGTGAATTCTTCTCCATCCATAGTCGTGAGTATTAAGGCTCCTCCTGAGAAAGCTCTCTTGACCACGTAGGGGCCGTCATAATTGGGAGTCCATTTCCCTCTCGAATCTGTGAGAAAAGATTGAATCTTTTTGAGTACAAGGTCGCCTTCTTTGATTGTGCGAGGTCGAACCTTTTTGTCGAAAGCTTTCTTCATTCTTTGTTGATATAGCTGTCCGTGGCATAAAGCTGTCATGCGCTTTTCTTCGATTAAGTTCAATTCATCGAATCTGCTTTGACACCACTCGGCTTCTGTTAATTTTGCCTCCATCAAAACTCTCATTGACGGAATCTCAACCTCTATAGGTAGGACTGCCTCCATGCCATATACAAGGGAGAAAGGAGTTGCTCCAGTCGAAGTGCGTACCGATGTACGGTAACCATGAAGAGCATACGGGAGCATTTCATGCCAATCTTTGTAAGTGATGACCATCTTCTGAATGATTTTCTTGATGTTTTTGTTAGCTGCTTCTACAGCTCCATTCATTTTTGGCCTGTAAGGAGATGAGTTGTGATGTTCGATCTTGAATTCTTCACAAAGCTCCTTCATCATTTTGTTATTCAAATTTGACCCATTGTCAGTGATTATCTTGCTAGGAATGCCGTAGCGACAGATGATGTGATTCTTGATAAACCTGACGACAACTTGTCTTGTAACGTTTGCATATGAAGCCGCTTCAACCCATTTGGTGAAATAGTCTATGGCTACCAAGATGAAGCGATGTCCGTTGGACGCTTTTGGTTCGATCATTCCAATCATGTCGATTCCCCACATGGAGAAAGGCCAAGGGGAAGAGAGTATGTTGAGAAGAGACGGTGGCACATGAATTTTATCGGCGTAGATCTGACATTTGTGACACCTCCTTGCGTACTGGTAGCAATCTGACTCCATCGTCAGCCAATAATATCCTGCTCTCAGTATTTTCCTTGTCATGGTATGTCCATTGGTGTGAGTACCAAAGGAACCTTCATGTATTTCTCTCATGAGTATGTCTGCTTCTTTTCTGTCAACGCATCTGAGCAGAACCATGTCGAAGTTTCTCTTGTACAGAACATCTTCATTCAAGAAGAATCTACAAGCGAACTTTCTCAAAGTCTTTCTATCTTTCTTTGATGCCCCAAGAGGGTACTCTTGCTTTTGAAGAAAGTTCTTGATGTCGTAGTACCACGGTTTGTCGTCGATGATTGCTTCTACTGTGAAAACATGAGCGGGCCTATCCAGGCGCATAACATCGATCCGAGGAATGTCATTCCAATGATTTATCCTAATCATGGAAGAGAGTGTGGCTAGTGCATCAGCCAAATTGTTTTCTTCACGAGGAATGTGATGAAAATCTACCCTGTCGAAGAATGGTAACAATCTTCTCGCGTAGTCTTTGTAAGGAATTAGCCCTGGTTGGCGTGTTTCCCATTCTCCTTTGATTTGATTGATGACCAAAGCAGAATCTCCGTACACATCCAAGTGTTTGATTCTTAGATCCATGGCTTCTTCGAGACCCATGATGCAAGCTTCATATTCGGCCTCATTGTTTGTGCATTTGAAAGTTAATCTGGCAGTAAATGGAATATGGGTACCCTGAGGTGTAACAATGATTGCCCCAATTCCTCGTCCATAAGCATTGACAGCTCCGTCAAAGATTAAGCCCCACTGGGATCCTATCTCAGGTCCTTCGTCTGGTAGCGGCTCGTCGTAATCTTTCATCTTGAGGTACATGACGTCCTCGTCCGGAAAGTCGAAACTGGTTGATTCATGACCATTGAGTGGGTGGTGAGCCAGGTGCTCAGCTAGAATGCTTCCTTTCACGGCTTTCTGTGCGTGATACTCAATGTCATATTCTGATAACAACATCTGCCAACGGGCAATTCTCCCGGTTAAAGCAGGCTTCTCAAAGATGTACTTGATTGGATCCATATGAGAGATCAAACAAGTAGTATGTCGAATCATGTACTGGCGGAGACGCTTGGCAGCCCAGGCCAAAGCACAACACGTCTTCTCGAGCATGGAGTAGCGGGATTCACAGTCAGTGAATTTCTTGCTCAAGTAGTAGATGGCATGCTCTTTTCTCTTCGTCTCGTCTTGCTGTCCAAGGACACAACCCATGGAGTCTTCTAAGACGGTTAAGTACATTATCAAAGGTCTTCCTTCCACTGGAGGAGATAAGATGGGTGGTTCGAGCAGATATTCCTTAATGCTGTCGAACGCTTTCTGACAATCGTCTGTCCAGACGCAACTTTGATTTTTCCGTAGAAGTTTGAAAATAGGAGCACAAGTTGCTGTCATGAGATATATGAATCTCGAGATGTAATTCAGACGTCCAAGAAATCCTCTAACTTGTTTCTCGGTTTTGGGCGAAGGCATTTCTTGAATTGCCTTGACTTTGTCTGGATCTACTTCAATTCCTCGTTTGCTGACAATGAAACCAAGGAGTTTTCCTGAGTAGACACCAAAGGTACACTTGTTGGGGTTCAGGCGAAGCTGAAACTTCCGTAAGCGTTGAAATAACTTTGTCAGATTCTGTATGTGATCTTCTTCATTTTCTGATTTGGCAATCATGTCGTCCACATAGACTTCCACTTCCTTATGCATCATGTCATGGAAAAGCGTAGTCATGGCTCTTTGATAAGTTGCCCCTGCGTTCTTTAGTCCAAAAGGCATAACACGGTAGCAGAACGTGCCCCAGGGGGTGATGAAAGCTGTTTTTTCCATGTCTTCAGGTGCCATTTTGATTTGGTTGTATCCTGAAAATCCGTCCATGAACGAGAAAACTTTGGATTTTGCTGTACTGTCTACCAACATATCAATATGTGGTAAAGGAAAATCATCCTTAGGGCTAGCTTTGTTCAAATCTCTGTAGTCGACGCACATGCGGACTTTTCCGTCTTTCTTAGGAACGGGAACAATGTTAGCTAACCACTGAGGGTATTCTGAAGTGACGAGGAAACCTGCGTTGATCTGCTTTTGAACTTCCTCTTTGATTTTCATGGCCATCTCCGGATGAGTTCTTCTCAATTTTTGCTTGACCGGAGGGCATTCTGCTTTTAATGGCAAGTGATGCTCCACTATACTGGTATCCAACCCTGGCATATCTTGATAAGACCAAGCGAAGACATCTGAGAATTCTTTGAGCAGCTGTATCAAACTCTCTCTGATCTCTGAACTGAGCAAAGCTCCAATCTTAACCTCTTTTCTGTTTCCATCGGAACCAAGGTTAATGATCTCTAGAGGCTCATTGTATGGCTGAATGGCCTCTTCCTTTTGTTGAAGTAGCCGTGAAATTTCCTTTGATATTTCTTCGTCTTCTTCTTCCTCTGCCTCGAATACAGGAAACTCAAAGCTTGGAGAAGTCATACGGTCGCACGTTTCAACGGGGTATTTTATGATTAATCTGCATATGTGTGATAAGTTTTATTTAGACAACGAGGGAAGACTCGGTGTATGCAGTTAATGGAATATTTGATGTTTTTTAAGGTGTTTTTTAGGATTACCAATTTCCGAAAAAAGAAAAGGGAAAACTAAACGAAGGAACAGAATGACATTTTTATTTATGGACAGTCATTTCTTGAAACAAAGACCCTATAAAACAAAACTCTATTGCTTTGGGCGAAGCAAAGAGGGACATTTAACTAAGAAATAGTAAAATGCAAAGCCCTATGAAACATCTCTTCACCCTGGGCTATGGTGAGAGGACAAAATAACGGTGAAAGTTCCTACTTAGGAGTGCGAACAACAGTTGAAACTTCAACAGCTGTCCAATAGTGGCGAACCCCATTGTGCACTAAGTAATCTGGAACCTTAGGCTTAAGCTGGCCTGTGGTAGGTCTTGATTTACCAACCACTGTCTTTGCAACACTCAGACGATCTTCTTCTACTTCAGCAGACTGAGCGGTGTGAGCATACCCATTTCCAAGTGGAGTATGTCGAACTTTCTTTTGAGGGAACTTCCAATCTTCTGAATGGAGAGACTCGTTGTCGGAGACACTTTCGAGATCGTCCTCTTCTGTATTTTGGTCTTGCTCTTCTCCCAAGATGGCATTGACTAGATATGTGAACTCTAGATCCTTAGCCTCGGAAGGTGACTTGGGGATATAATCCTCAGTGATGACTTCACCAGTAGATGATGATGAATAGCAAGGGTTATACATCTCTTTTGGCTGAGAGAGGTACTCAAAATCACTGTTCCATCCAGTTGGAACAATATCTTCAAGAGAGATTCTTGAACTTTCAGGAGCGGAGTATTTCACCATGTAGTCGAATTTTCCGCTTGGTTCTCCTAATGTATCCCAAGTCTCTTCGGGGATAGGAGGAACTTCTTTTGATGAACCATGACTTCTGGTGGTGAAGCTATCAGTAACTTCATCACTGCTTGGTTGAGTCTTACTTTCAGATCCTTCATTTGGATAACAGCAAAGTGGTTCAGATTCTGATAGGGAGATGTATCCTGCTTTGTTGAGATAGGATAACCATTCCTCTTCATCGGTGCTTTCCGTATCGATGATATTGACTGTTTGTTGAACAGGTTGAAGAAAACCTCCACTGCAGAAAGTTTCTTGAATTGGAAGAACTACCTCAATCCCTGGGATAGCTTTTGATGATGTCGGAAAGAATCCAATTCCTGTTCTGTTCTTGTTGTTGGTAGGAATATTAATGTGCCCCCAACCACTGGTAGTGCCATCCTTCACAACTTGGATTGCATCTTTGTATGAAGAGATAGACGCTGCTTTCTCCTTTCCTTTGTCCAAGGAAAGTGCTTGGAATTTAGTTCCAACAACTTCTTTTGGTTCTATGTCGGAGAATGATGACAGGTTGCTGACGATCAGAGCTCGTTCTCCACATACGGTTACCAATTTGTCATTTCTTATGAACTTCAGTTTCTGATGAAGTGTTGAAGTAATTGCCCCAGCCTCATGAATCCATGGGCGACCTAGCAAACAACTGTATTGTGCTGGAATATCCATAACTTGGAAAGTGATTTTGAACGTCTGAGGTCCAATAGTTATGGGAAGATCTACTTCTCCGAAAACTGACTTTCTTGATCCATCAAATGCTTTGACGATGACATGACTTTTTCTTAGAGGGTAATCTTCGAAAGATAATCTTGATAATGTTGATTTAGGCATGACGTTGAGAGAGGATCCATTGTCTATTAGGACTCCTGTGAGTGTATTACCCATGCAGCCAACTGAGATGTGAAGTGGAAGATTGTGGTCCACTCCTTCTTCAGGAAGATCTTCGTCACAGAAACTTAGGTTAGTTCCCGCAGAGATGTTGGCAATGATGCTGTTAAATTGGCTTATTGTAACACTTGGTTCTACGAAAGCTTGTTCCAAAACTTTCTGTAGAGCTTCCCTATGAGCCTCAGAACTCAATAGCAGGGAAAGAACAGAAATCCTAGACGGAGTATGTAGTAATTGATCTACAATGTTGTATTCACTCCTCTGGATTAACTTCAAGATCTCATCATTTTCTTTCGCTTGAACAGCATTGGTCGGATGATCATCCTGCCTATGTGGTACTTCCTCCGAAGGTTTCTCCACATTTTCTGTTGTTCTGTTGAAGACTCGTCCACTTCTGGTGACTCGACTAACATCAGCAATGTTGACAACAGACGGTAATGGTATTTCCTTACCATTTTCAATGAATGTAGCATTGTACTTGTATGGTATAGCCTTGCTGGACTCATACGGTACAGGACCTGGTAAGTAGATGACTAACGGAGCAATTGCTGTCTTCCTGCTGTCATACTTGACTTGCATTGGTTCAACTTGATTAATTTGAGGAGCTACGGTAAAGACTTCATCATCTTCTCTGTTGGCAAGAACAGTAATGGTATTGTCATCCATCAGCTTTTGAATGTCGTTGCGAACACGTAAACATCCTCGTGAATTTCTTCGACAGATTCTGCATCTACTGTAAGCGTGGAAATCTGTTCCAAAGTAGGCAAGTCCATTTAAAGTTTTGTGGAACCTGACTACCGATCCTTCAAGGTCTTCAACTTTGTAGATTTTGTATTCTCCTGGACATCCTTGAACCATGTTGACGTCATGTTCAGTTCTGACTCGGATATGTTGAATCCATCCTAAATCCATTTGTTCTTGTAATGCAGCTTGAACTACGGCACATCCTTGATTATTCTTTGGACAAATTTCACATGTGAAGTAGTTGTGAGGTGGTACATGACCGTACCCAGCTTGTCTAGCGTGCATCTTGACAAGATTTTCCCCTATCTGACGAATGTCGTAGATTTGAATGACATTGGGGTGTTGATCTATCAGATTTACTGAAGCTTCTTTGTGCTGCGGCAAAGGATTTGCTTGGACGTTTGGATTAGTATCTTTGAAGGATAGCATTCCGCTCTTCACTAATCGTTGGACGTCAATCTTGAAAGAGAAACAGTTCTCAATATTGTGACCTGGTGCCCCCTGATGATAGGGACAAGATTGGTCAGCCTTATACCATGGTGAGGAACTGTTTGTAGGATTTGGAGGACTCCTTGTCTGAATGAGTCCTTTTGCCAGTAATGTTGGAAACAATTCTGCATACGGCATTGGTACGGGGTCAAAGGCTGGATACCTTGGAGCCCGATTGTTGTAATTTGGAGGTCGAACCTGCTGCTGAGGTTGCTGCGACCTTTGTTGAATTTGTTGTTGCGAAACCTGAGGTTGATAAGCTGGCGCTGAGTTAACAACCGGAGTTATTGTTGCAACTTGAGGTTGGAATTTCTTCTTGATTTTGTGCAAGACATTGCTGACATCTTGATCCTTTTTCTTCTGGAAAGAACTTCCATACTTTCTTGGACCAACAGAAGATTCTGGTTCTTTGTTCAAGCGTCCTTCTCGAACTGCTTCTTCTAAACGCACACCCATGTTTACCATCTCGGTAAAGTCACTTGGTGCACTTGCAACCATTCGTCCGTAGTAAAATGGACTCAAAGTTTTGAGATAGATTTTTGTCATTTCTTTCTCTTCAAGTGGTGGACAAATTTGAGCAGCAACTTCACGCCATCTCTGAGCGTATTCCTTGAAGCTTTCTCTATCCTTTTGAGTCATGGCCCGGAGTTGATCTCTGTCGGGAGCCATATCCAGATTGTACTTATACTGTTTGACGAAGGCCTCTCCGAGGTCTCGAAAAGTACGAATCTCTGAACTGTCCAAGTTCATGTACCATTTGAGTGCAGCACCAGTCAGGCTGTCTTGAAAATAATGAATGAGTAATTGTTGATTATCAGTCTGAGTTGACATTCTTCGAGCGTACATCACAAGATGACTTTGTGGGCATGAATTCCCTTTGTACTTCTCGAACTCTGGTACTTTGAATTTGTGAGGAATCTTAACATTTGGAACCAGACAGAGGTCTGCAGCGTTCTTTCCAAATAGATCTTGTCCTCGGAGAGTCTTGAGTTCCTTCTGCATTTGCAGGAACTGTTCTTGGAACTCGTCCAATCTTTCATACACGCCAGCATCCTCACTTGGAGCGTGATGATATACTTGTCCGCCCTGCGGGGGAAAAGTATGCATAATGGGTCGTGGAGAAGCCATGACAGCAGATCTTGGAATCTCAGCATTCTGTTGTGCGAAACCCATTGCCGTTGCTCTTGGAACTTCAATTTCCAGAGGTTTGTAACCCTCCGGTGGACGCATATCCATGGTGACTTTTGGAACATCAGAAGCTGGAGGTATGTACCCTTCTGGAGTAAAGTTATACGGCATGCCCCAAGGTCGATCAGGCGGCATGGTATACTGAGGAATAGGAGTAGAAACAATCTCGGAAACCACAGTCCTTTGCGGCTCTTCTGGCGTTGGTCGATTCTGCGCAACTACCAGGGCTTCTACCATACTATTGAGCCTTTCAACAGTACCTTTGAGAGTATTAATCTCTTCTCTGAGTTCTTCATTCTCTTGCTCAAAGTCTTCCATTCTTTTCTTGCGACTTGAACGAGTGTTGTATGAATGAGACAGCTTGAAAGTCTTGATTCACCTCTTTCTCCTCCTCTCTTTCTGGAGAAAGGAAAGTGACTATTAGATCCGCGACAATTCTCGTGTCAGTGCGTACGACTAAAGCGATGTATGATATGCAATTAAGTTATTATTTTTCAAGGAAACACCATAATTACGTTATGAAACATCAAACTTTTATTAACGCCGTTTTTTACACACTTTGAAAATGGAAATACAGAGAAACTGAGAGAAAGGACTCTAAAACTTTGACGAAGAGCCGACTTCACGTTCTAACATCTTCTTCTGTTTCTTGAGCTGAGCGTTCTCTGACGTGAGCTGATCGATGATCCAGGAAGCAGGAGGGATATGATGAGAAAGTGACGTTTGTGTCACTTGTCGATCGAGCACTTCAAGTAACTCATCCTTCCTTCTTAGGATGTTTTGAATTTCAACATTTTCCGTGTTGACAATTCGATACTTGTTCCTCCAAGCATTCCTTTCTTGGCATACCTTGTTTAATGCCGCTTGCAGTTTTTCAACATCGGTGGAGAAAAGGTAAATTGGTTCCCTTAGGGGAATAGGTTCTTGATGTTGATATGGCATCCTGAGCTTGAATGCTCTGACACGTACCCATTGAAGGTAAAGATCCAGGGAGATGCAAAGATGTTTTCCTAACAATCTTCTCCCTTTGCTGTGAACAAAACGCCAGGCTTGGACAATTTCCTTCTTCAGCATGTTGCCATGATCGTCGATGTTCTTAAAGAACAGACCCTCCAATTGAATATTACTTGGTATATTTTTCATGGGATAGCCGTATTGACGACGGGCTAAAGCTGGATTGTAACTGATTCCTCCCTTAGTTCCAATAAGGGGTATGTTGGGAAAATTTCCGCAACTGAAGATGATCTTGGTTTCGTCGTTGTCAGGACTACACCAATCAATGTCTGTATGAGTGAGAGACATGATTTTCTATGACCAGTAAAGGTCATCCCTCATGTTCCAGAAAGTGCTAGACTTCGGCAGGTGCGAAACGAACCATTCGTATAACAACGGTACGCAGCATGTGATTAATCCTCCTCGCTGCAGGTTTCTTGAATGCACAGAGTGATAAGCATCCGCAAGCAAGGTTGGAACTGGATTTCCAATTAAGAAGATCTTAATTACGTTGATGTCGACGAAATCGTTAATGTTAGGGAACAAAAACAATCCGTAGATAAGCAAAGCCAAGACTTCCTCAAAAGCGCTCATATCTTGGATGCTGACGAAGTACCGAGCTTGATCAAACAGGAATTTGGAGGGCAATCCTTGAATTCCTCCTCTACTCACCATATGAGTTCTGATGTCGACTACGTTCAAAGGAGTAGTTGCAGCAATGATAATGTCGTCAGGATTCTTTTCCAAACCGGAGTACGGATCTTGCGCGTACACGGGTATTCCAATCAGACGAGAGTACTCCTCTAACGTAGGCATGAGCTGATAATCTGGAAAGGTGAAGCAGTGATACGTTGGATCGTAAAACTGTACCAAGGTGGGAAGGATCCCATCCACAATGTTGGTATTGAGCAAAGGCAGAAGTTTTCCATACTTCTCTTTGAAAGCCTGGGGGTTGACCACCAGTTTTCCGAGCTTTCCCAGTTCCTCGACCTGGGGAATTTTGAAGGTGTATTTCCTAGCTCTCTTTCTTCCGTAATCCATGGTATAGATCCTTAAGTCCTTTCTCCGTTTCTCTCTTTCTATGAAGTTCAAAACGTTCGTTATTTAGTTTCCTTGAAAAACGACTCGAAAAAGACTCTTTTTGTTTTTAGTTGTTATTAATGAATGATGCATGAATGCATGAATGCACACACAAGAGTTTTAAACAAACATGGCGTTGAAGGGTATAGTGGTCATGAAGTCAAAACGCAAATCCCGCCCCAATGGTAAACTAAGGTTAAGGATTTTTGTACCTGTAGAACGGGTTCTAGGGGTCTCAGAGTTTTTGCTCAACCTTAAAGATACGTTGATTGGTATCTATAAGAGAGTTTTCTCTGAGTGTAGTATCTGCGTGACAATTACTTCCGTAATCACCGCTCTACGTCCTAAAAAAAGGCTTTAAGTGGGGTTAATGTGTTTCTAGGTCCTCCTGGTACAAATCAGTCTCGGAATGCAGTGGCGCAGTTAATCACAACCAGCCAGGCAAATCCCAAGAGTAGACTTGGAAACCAAGATTAGAGGGCCTTCACCGGGAAGACATCCTCCATCCTATCTTATGTTGCACTCAAATCCGGGTATAGGATTTCTCACCACAAGGGGGAATCAAGCCCTTTCCCGATACAGAATAAACAAAATAAACAAATATATATGCAACAAACACATGATATGACACAGAGGTTAGGCAGGACCTCTCTTGTTTGAGGGGGAATTTGGCATCCCTAATTCCTCATTGGGGCTGGACCAGCAACAGGTCAACCATTGGTTTGGATGAAAAACCAAGGTTTTTAACACTTATATCCCCAGCAGAGTCGCCATTTTTCTGTGTCATTGTGATTGTGTTTGCTGCTAATGATTGGGAAAGTTTCTCCTTTGTGTTAGGAGAGAGAATTGAATTGATTTGAAAAGACAGACAGATAGACAGACTGACTATTTTTGGTATTTTATTAGCTCGCTGAGATTCCTTGTGAACCTCATGCCTACATATCCCTAGTGGAAGTCAGAGCTTAATGTAGTTCGGGGAACTAACTAGGGAAATTAATTGTTTTTGTGCCTTGCTTGAAGCTCAAGGTTGAAGCTTGGAATTAAATCTCTGTTTACAGTAAAGAGACATGAAATTATCTCTACAGAGAGGTATTTGTACTATTCTACCACAAACATTTTGAAAGAGTGACAGAATAACTGAATTCATTTCATTCAAGAGGGGGACCTTACTTGTGTGTGTGCAAGTATGCCAGTCAGATGCCTCTTAAATGAAAGAAAGATGCTCGTCCAAATTAGGGAAAGTGTACAAGTCTGGGGATGTGCCAGAGCATGTCTTTCAGAGTCCTAAATGGGAGACTTTGATTGAAATTGAAATTGAAATGTTTGTTTGTTTGAATGTGGTAGAGTAGTAAAAATATCTCTCTATAGAGATAAGCTATGTCTATTTACTGTATAAAAGATTTGACTTTAGCTGGCTTGTATGAGGCCCAAGCTTGAGGCTTTTTGATTGATTAATTAATATTATTGACTCTGGGAGATGACTCCATTGAGGATTAATTACAGGGTATTTTAGTGTTCTGTACAAAGCCCAGAATTGAGGCTGACTCTACTTAGGGAGACTCTATTTATGTGCCTTGTACAAAGCCCAAGGTTGTGGCTGACTGTTGCTAGGGAAAACATTATTTTCTGCCTTGTACAAAGCCCAAGGTTGTGGCGGACTCTTAAATGAATTAAGTATGGATGACTATATGGGGAAAGATCCTAAGTGTTAGGAATCTTTGACACATGAAAATATGGTTTATCTGCCTTGTACAAAGCCCAAGGTTGTGGCTACTGAATGATGAAGAACTCACTGGGGAGACTCTATTATCTGCCTTGTACAATGCCCAAGGTTGAGGCTGACTCTTGACAGGGGAGTTTTATTGTTTGGGTGCCTTGTATGAAGCCCAAGGTTGAGGCTAACTGTTTTTTGTTGGTTTTGATTCTACTGAGGAGGTTTTATTTATTAAAAGACTGTTTTTCTTTGGAAGCTAACCCTTTCCAGGGATTTTGACTCAGCTGGTGAATTTGTCTGTTAAAAGACTGACTTTATCATGTTTTTTGGAGGCTGACCCTTTCCAGGGATCTTGACTCTTTTGGGGAAATTATCTCCTAAGAGAAATGAATCTTTATTATTTGACATTTTTTTTATTAATTGACTTTGGAGGCTAACCCTTTCCAGGGGTTTTTTATTAAAATGGAGGAATGTGTGGAAGCTAACCCTTTCCAGGGATTTTGACATTTTAGACAGATGTTGGAGGCTAACCCTTTCCAGGGGTTTTTATTAAAATGAATGATTTGGGTAGCACTCCATTAATTATTAAAGGATGAAAAGATTGGCAGAAAGATTATCTAGTGGAGACTTCTTGTTTAAAGCCCAAGATGAAGGCTGACTCAATGCTGAGGATGACCAAACATGGATCCTAGACTCTACTAAGGAAGATTGATGAAGATAAGGGTGACAGAGACTGTCCATGTCTCTCATTCCAAAAATGTACTCAATGTGAAATTGAGACAAACTTAGCTTGTTTTAAAGTCTGGTTTAAATTGGAAGAAACTCACCAGGGTAGGCTAAAAGGTGACTAAAGACCTGTTCCTATGTTTATAAGAAACCTGATGGGTCCTTGTATACAAGCTCAAGAGGAAGCTGGAAATGCTTTTAAGAAGCCTGTGGGTCCTTGTACAAAGCCCAAGAGGAGGCTAATCGAGGGTCCTTGTTATAGCACAAGAGAAAGCTATGTGGTTTTGAACTTATTTTGGCTCTAAGCAAATGGGTAAGAGGTTTCACCGGGAATAATTCCTCTTTGGGTGGATGTGTCCTATTTATTTGGATTCTAAGGTTTTTGCCAAGATGTTTCACCGGGAATAATTCATCTTGGGGGTTTGAACTACAGATCTCTAATTAGGAAAGAGCCTTCACCGGGAAGACATTCTCAATCCTAGGTCATATTCCTAATATATATATATAGTTTAACTGTCCTAAGGTTTATACTCAAACGCAGTTCTAAACTAATATATGCACAGTTTATATTTGACAGTAATTTAAATAAAGACTGTAAATTGAAAGCTTGTAAAGCCTAACCTGGATGGAGTGGAGGCCATTGAAGAAGTATGTACAGAGCCTCAACAGTATTTTTGTTGTTTTGTTGATAACAGTTGAATATATATGATAAACAGTTAATGTTTTTTTTTTTGAAAACAGAAGAAGTGAAGATGGACAAAGGTCACATAGGTATCTGAAGAGTTTCACCGGGAATAATGCCCTTCAAATACCAGAAGAATGTTTTGAAAACAGAAAGGAGATTTTGAAAATACAGTTTTGAAAACAAGCTAAGAAGAGAAGGTTTTTGGGACTTACACTCTATTAGAGGCCCAATACTTTACAGTACTGGTATAAAAGCAATTTGAAAATGATTCGGAATGATATGGGGTTTTGTTGTTTGAAAACCTTAATCATTTGGTTTAATCAGAGATTGAAAACAGTTTTGAAAATTGACAACAGTCAACTTAATTAAAGTAAAAATAAAGATTTTTACTTAATTAAGACCTAAGTAGTTTAGGGTTTTATCATAAAATTATTCACACAAATAATTAGGTTAAAACAAAATGAATACATATATTTAAAGTATTTAAGAAAATACTTAAAACATACTATTTTAAACCTAATAAAAATATATGAAATAAATAATATTTTCATGATTTTTTTGATTATTCATAAAATAGGTATATTAAATAACAAGTGTGTGAAAAATGAAGCAAAAATGAATTAGTTTGAGAGGTTAAATAATTGTGTGAAGTTGTGAAGAAAATAAGTGTGAAAAGTGATAAAAAAAATGGTTTTGTCTTCACCAAGACTTGAACTCACGCCCTTTAGGTCACACACCCAAAACCAAACCACTGGGCCAGCGCGCGCATGGTGTTAGAGAAATGACTCCAATGCAACATATATGTTATTCAAGTGCATAGAACAAAAAAAGAAATAAAATCAAAAGGTCTGGGGCGAGGGGGATTCGAACCCCAGACCTTGGGCACGCGCAACACACAAACACTCTTTACCACTGGGCTATCACATTTTAGTCGTTAATGAGACAGGTATCATTCAAAATAAAATAAACATTGGCCCCAGATTCAAATTTTGCGCGCAATGGCCATAGTCATCTTCTTCCTCGAGCTCAAAGATTTTCAAAATCCTAACTCTCTGGTTTCTCAACTAAATGACATGATGTAAACATCAATCTTGCTTGTTTTTGGATGGGGAACATGATCATGGGTTCGGAATTCATTTATTCTAAGTGTAGCTAACTAATTTCAGTAAAAACACGAAGAACACATAAACCCTAAATTTAAAATTAAATGACAAACAAGATGAATAAATGCAAGATGATAGAGGGTTTTCAATCCTCTGATGATGCTGAACAAGATAGAATCGAGCTATTTCTCAAAGAGTACTTAAATTAAAGAGAGGGAGTTCAGAAACTTACCTCTGAAAATGGAGGTCGTGAGGATGATTGAGAGCACCTGGGCTTGAATGGATGATCTCAATAGCTTCCCTGAGACTCAATGATGCTAACTGGATGCTTATTGTGGCCTGAATCCTTCTGAATTGTTCTATGGACCTCCCTCGATTTCAGCTTCAAGTGAACATGGAGGGTGTTGATTCCTGAGTTACAGATGAGCTGCAGCCATCTGGTTAGCTTCACTACCTCCTATGGAACATGTCTGGATGATTGGCTTGCCTTGAAACCTTCTGAATTGCACTATGGACCTCCAACTGCAACTGCTCCAAAGTGAGAGCAACAATGGTGTTTCTCCACTTACAGAAGTGATCCAGGTGCTTGGATCACCTCAAATGACCTCCCTTGAGATGTTAGAATGTTCACTTCTCAAAGATAAGCTCTGGTTTGAAGAAAACGATTCTTCTTGCCAAAGAACTTTGAAAAACAATGAACAAGAGGAGAGAAAGAGAAAGCAAGTAATATGGTTGCTTTGGTGTGTTTTTGAATGAGGAATGCATCTGTATTTATAGGCAAATGGATCAGTATAGCTGCAGAGGAGTGAGCTTCCTTAGTGAAGTTGATTTGCTTTCTTAGCCATGAAGGAATTCAAAGAATATTCCAAGTGCAATGATGAGTTCTTTGATACCACTCCCTAGCCATCGGTTTTGCTTGATCTTAGGGGACCAAATGGCTGCAGAAATGAGCTCCAATTGGTTGGGAGAAGATTCCTTTGATGATTCATCAATTTGCCATAAATTCAAAAATGCAATCATTACATAATCACATGCCTTTGTTTTTGGGAATCTTCTCTAATCCTTATGCAATGATGGAAATTGATGTATGGTATGGTTTCAGATGCATTAGAGGTCGTGTAGCATCACTTAGTGAAGCAAAATGCACAAAATTGCAAAGTTCCAAATTGTACATGACCTATAATTTTACTTCATGAGGCCAACTTTGAACAAGCATAACTCCTAGCTCAAATTGAATTTGAAGAAGGTTGAACACAATTTGGAAAGCCCTAAACATCTACTTCAAATCATTAGTTTGGAGTTTCTTCAGAATCCTTTGGGAAATTTGTGAAAAATGAGGCCAAAGTTGGAAGAAAACTAGGTTAAAACACTTAGAAAAATTTCTAAGTGTTTATGACCTAAACTTCAAAATTTCCAAAACATCATAAATGGTTGATCTTTTGAAAAAAGCTCCTTTGTAAGATGTTGTTTTATTTTGCAAGATCTACAACTTTCATGTTGGAAGTTTTTTGAGTTGTGTAGGTGAAATTTTGAGATCTCACCATGCCTTCAAAAACCCTAATTCCCGACTTTTCGCTCCTTGATGAATTTCTTTGAATTTCTTTGGTCAAATGACTTTGACATCCATATATTGATGATATTGATCTTTGAAAGTCATTTTTTGACCAAAAACCTTAAAAGTCAATGATGATCCTTCACAGTTGACTTTTTCCTGACAAAGTGAATTTTTGGGCTTTTGTGTAGAAACAAGATCTTTTCCTCAAATGAATGATGTAAATGGATTATATTGAGGTAGTAGAGACTCTTGAATCATGTCTTGAGTTTTGGATTCATGCCCTGATCAGAAGTCAACTATCTTGGTGAATTAGGTCAAAACCCTAATTTGTCGACCATGTGAAAATAATGACTGTAGACTTTGAATTGAAGTGTGATGTCCAGTAGATCTTGTCATATGAGTTATTTGAAGATGATTGATGTTTTTGAATGGTTCCCTGGGGCTTTTTAGGGTTTCCCAAAAGTGATCCCTGATTTTAGTCCTTGATAGGCTCAAAACCCTAGTCTGGTGACCTGAGTAAACCTGTACTCATATGACTGGATGTCTAATCAATCATAGATGAGAAAAGTGAAGTTTTTGAGCCCCATGATTGTATTAGAGACTAATCTTTGTATTGATTGATCCTTTGCCTGAGCTTTCTTGTCTTTGAGCATCCTCGATTAGGTACCAGATGGAGAAATGACTGCTCTGGGTACTTGTCTTGACCTGATGAAAAATCCTGAAGATATGTCATCTCAGGGGGGTCAAAAATTAGGGTATGACAGACGTTCCCTTCTTTCTAAGTTCCTTTTCAGGTAGTCTTCTTTAAGACATTACTTTTCTAAGCACCTTTTCAGGTAGCCTTCTGCGAGACATTCTGGTCCTAAGCACCTTTTCAGGTAGTCCCTTTCAAAAAAAAACAATTCGTCATCCCTCTCAAGAACCTCTTCAGGTAGTCTTCTTTAAGACATCTTTCAACCTTTTCAGGTAGTCATCTTTAAAGACATTCTTCATCCCTTGCTAAGAACTTTTTCAAGTGATCTTCTTTAAGACAAATTTCTATCTACTCTAAGAGCCTTTACAGGTGGTCTTCTCTAAGACAAATTGCTACCATTTCATTAAATCATTTCAGATAGTCTTCTTTAAGACAAACATTCACATCCAGTCAAAAGACCTTTTTCAGGTAATCTTACAGAAGACGTTACTTCGTTCCACTCATTACGTCAACCAAACATACTTATATGCATAAGCATACATAAACATTACAAAACCAACATAAGCATAGTCATGGGATAGGTGAAAGCATGGAGTAAACAAGTTCAATGGGTTTAAGGAGATAAAACCATGGGATTGCATCAGCATTAGCATACATGCATACGCATTAGCATTAGCATATACATATCACAAAAGCCCAATTTTTATTGGCAATCCAAACCAGTTCAAAGTTCAGTTCTCGTCCTGGAAAATCATTAAATCCAGTTCCCGTCTGGTAGTCAGTTCCCGTCTGACTATTACATCAAAATCCAAATCACGCTACAAAAGCCTAATCTCCAACCCTCGTGTTGTGATAGGTGTATTGTCCGACCCACGAGTCGTGAGTCTCCAAATAGGTGAATCTCTTTCATGCAGGTATGTTTGCTAGAACTACAGCAAACGATTACTTTTATGCAGGTATGCTTGTCAGAACCATGGCAGGTAATTCCTTTGGTGCAGGTAAAATTTGTCCGAACCAGGGCAAATAACCCTGTTGGTGCAGGTAAATTTTGCGATAACCCTCGCAAATAACCCTGTTGGTGCAGATAAATTTTGCGATAACCCTCGCAAATAACCCTATTGGTGCAGGTAAATTTTGCGATAACCCTCGCAAATAACCCTATTGGTGCAGGTAAATTTTGCGATAACCCTCGCAAATAACCCTGTTGGCACAGGTAAATTTTGCGATAACCCTCGCAAATAACCCTGTTGGTGCAGGTAAATTTTGCGATAACCCTCGCAAATAACCCTGTTGGTGCAGTCCTTTTCAGGAGCCTTTTCAGGCAATCTTCTTTAAGACATATTCCATCCTTTTCAGGAGCCTTTCCAGGCAGTCTTCTTTAAGACGTATTCCATCCTTTCTAGGAGCTTTTCCAGGCAAACGGAGTTTCACAAAGAATTTCATAACAAAGGAGTTTACAAAGGGGTTTACAAAAGTTTCTCAATTGGGTTTATCATGTTAGTCCCTCGGCAGTGATCTTCTCCAAAACATCATCAATAACAATCAAAGGTTTTATCTTTCTTTTCAGAATTACTAACATACTTCAATTGACATAACTAACAATCATGCATCATTCAACTAACATACTTCATTCATACATATTGCATATACATACACCGCTCTCATTTATTTTGAGAAGCTCGCTGCATCATGCATCTCATGCATCATAAACACTGCATAAAGACAAGGTTGCCTTTTTAGGCTATGCTACAATCGAAGCACCTGGTTCAAAAAAAAGGCATTTTTGCTTCACTCTGAAAAAATGGTATTCACCTCGGATGGCGTCTATAAGCCCATCTCCTACGGAACTTCTTCCCATGCAAATTTCAGGGCATTTCAGTGTCCAATCATCTTCTACCTTTAGATCACGATAGGCAGACGTGCCTATCTGACTCTTCAGGTTTAAGAAGATTAAACAGGGGCAGCTGTCATACCCCAAAATTTGCCCTCCTCTATACATCTTCAACAGCTCAAGGTTCAAAGTCTTATTCAAGCCACTATCTCCTAATTTAAGTTCTCCAAAACTAGAGTTTTCTTTTTTTGTGAATATTTAAGGTTTAAAATGGATACTTTCACAAATGGGCCTAACTTCTTATAATTCAAACTTGTTCCAAAGAATATTAAAAACCCATGATATTTTGATTATTTTATTTATTATTGAATTTTTAATTCATTTTTAAAATTCAACTTAAATTAAAATAAATAAAAAATGGGAGAAAATTTGTTTTGGCTTTATTTTAATCACATAAATGCTGAATAATTAATGAAATTTAGTTGCAAAAGAAATTAGAAAAGGGAGAATAATATTTGAGCCAAAATTGGAAGCATTTGATTCAAAGATTCAATCATACCAAAAAAATCCAATTTTGCTAAGATCAGGTGCAATTTTGTTGACCTATTGGGTTCCTATATATATGTTGGACATAAGGAGAAGGAGAGGGGGTTGGCCGCAAAACAAAGTTTGTTCATGCTTGCAAAGTTTCTTCAAAAATTAGGGCAAGGGCCTTCCCTCACAAACAGCGACTGCCAACCAATTTGAAGGATCACATCACGCTCCTGAGGACTTGAGGAACTTGAACCGACCATTACTCAAGCCGGCAACCATCCGTAACCTCTCATCTCGTCATCACCAGAGGTAGGGTCTTTCTAACTTCGAATCTATTAATTTGTACCTTGCTGATCCGTTTGATGTGTATAATCGTGGTCAGAGTGTTAAATAGAACAGGTTTTAACGTATCACATGGGGAGTTTGTGCCTTGAATCGAAAAACGCCATTGTTAGGGCGTTGAGATCTCTCACCATCGTTTTCATGGTTACAAGCCTTTTCAGCCCAAACTAACCGCTTCATTGAACTCGCAGCATCGTGTTTGGTGGAACTGGGTATTTTTCTTTCGTTTTTTGGCACTGTTTTGCAGGTGAGGAGAAGCGCGTCGCCGGAGAAGAAGGAGGCGAACTCCATGGGCGGTGGTTGGACTGTTGCAGGTGGTGGTCAATGGCAGCGTGGCGTGTCAACGCCTCTGATTGGTCAGTCAAAGAATTCCAAGCACTCCTCTTCATTTTGGTTGGCTGGACATTCAGAAGTGGGCCCCACCAGTCACTTTCGTCTGAAATCATAAAGAACTATTGGATCTAATATGATCATACGAACGCAATCCAATATCACTTGATTCGCTCAGCACAGTTGGTAAAAGCGTTTGGTGTTTAGCGTGAGGGCCTGGGTTCGATCCCTACCCTCCACGCTTCATATTTTAACCCTTTGCGTGTTAGACTTATTCCTGATCAGGTACACGCAGACGAAAGGAGTTTACGGTGCACCTTCATACCTCAGCCATCAGATCTCCTCCGATCCAGATCTAACGTACACAAAACTAAGGCTCACCGTGCATCTCCAAAAGGTGACCATACAGGATTGAAGCCAGGTTCCTTTTATTTATTTTTTATTATTATTATTTAAATTAAATGGTGATTAGTTAGGTTTAATTAATTAATTTTAGTTAGATTAATAATGCGATTAAATTGGGTTTAGGCTCATGGCTAGTATAATAATTTCCCGATTATTCGATTATGTCGAGTAATTTATCTAATTAATTTAATTAATTTTAATCACAATAAACCCTATAAAAGTTACCCACATATTAGGGTTCGCCCAATCCCATTGGCCACGTGGCCAAAAATATTAGGATTCAATTTATTATTCGTTTCGACTAAATTTATTGGTCGCGATGGTTAATAATCGATTAATTTAATTAATCAAATCCTATAAATTAAAATAAACATTATTTTGCTAAATGGTTTTAACCAT
The DNA here is from genome assembly GCF_029867415.1 of Vicia villosa. Taxonomy (NCBI): domain Eukaryota; kingdom Viridiplantae; phylum Streptophyta; class Magnoliopsida; order Fabales; family Fabaceae; genus Vicia; species Vicia villosa. The sequence continues at coordinate 125,121,108 of NC_081182.1, read as the reverse complement.
CTTATTGGTTATGATGATTAGCATACCTTATTAATTTGTTATTATTTGTAATCGTGTTAATCGGTTATGAGGGGTAACAATACAAAATAAAATTCACAAAAAATAATAAAACACAATAATTCATTATTAGTGATAATCGAATCAATCGATTTGAATTGGTAATGGTACAAAACCCCTAATCTTTTGGCTATGGTGATCAAACCTATTGATCATCGCGGTTAATTGTGCCAAATCAGGGTTGTACGCCCAGAACATCTAAAACAACTTCAAAACATTTTTCAAACATTTTTCAAACATTTTTCAAACTTCAAACTCCAAATACAGATTTTTATCTACGACAGGCTATTCAAAGCCTTCAAACCTTCAAATCAAATTTCAAACCTTAAGGGCGTACAACCCGTCCCCCGAACTACGTAGACTCTGATCCTCCATAAGGAGGTACGTAGGCACTTGGCAACAAGGCGAGTCCCCTTCCTCCAAATCTCAATCATGCCTTTAACCCTATTAACTGTTTGTTACCTTTCTTTATCTTTTGCCATAAACCTCTATTTTTGTGATGTTAGCCTTTAGGAAAGGGTTGAGGGTGCCTAACACCTTCCCTCGACCTGAATATAGTATCTTACCCTGATCTCTATACTGCGTAGGGTTTCCTATTCGCCCTTCAGAATAGGTGGCGACTCTCTAAGTTATAATTTTTAGGCAAGTTGGTACACTGTTGCACCCCAAAATTTGCCCTCTTTAATTGAGCTATAAGTTATTAACGACGTTTATTTCGTCACTCGAAAATTGAAGAAATACAATAAAGATTTTTCATGGGTTTAAGAAGAAAGGCGTGAAAAATGGTTTAAATAGTGGAAATACGAGAAAATTCGCAAGTCATATTTGGAAGGTGATATGAGCTAAGTTCCCGCTTTGTCTTGACTGTTTCGACGATATCTACAACTTTTGTGTTCGGCTCGGAAGCCAATTCTTTGAGGAAGGTCGCCAGATTTGCAAATTACTTGAGGTTTCGTAGTGAAAAACAGTGCTGAATGTAGGGTTTCGGACCTCGGAAAATTCGTATCTCCTAATCCGCTCGTCGGATTCACTTGAAAATTTAACTGGAGCTCTGTACCATCATTACCAAGATTTCATATGTTCGGACCAAAGGCTAATTATGCACGGAAAATTCCCAGAATTTTTAGGGTCGTCGCGCTGTTTCGGTAAAAAGTGTATTTTCGAGTATGTCGCGCCTAGTTTGAAAATTCATAACTTCTTCAATTTTTATCTTATGAAGTCCATTCGGGCGGCATTTTCTCGGAAATTTCGTTAGCTTCGTTTCTTCGTCACACATGCTTGTTCAGATTCTGAGCCGAAGATAGGGTTTTATCGAGTTCTTTGAGCGGTACTCACAAAATTCTGTACAGTTGCACCAGATGAATCGGCGTTTCTCGTCATTCAAACGGGCGTATTTTCTTCATCGCTTATCGGATTGAGGTGATTCTCGCGTCGGCGAGTCACAAATTTGGTCATCTTTGCAGTGGCATTAGTTTCGTTCCTGGATTCTGAGCCGAACCAAGTTTCCTTAAAAACGAGCCAAAATAAGACGCCCCGAGGGCAATTTGGACATTTCGCGTTGACAATATATAAACATTTTGCTCTTCACAAATCAAGGAGGACTCTCATAATTTCAATTCACCAAAAAGATCAAAAACACTTTCTCTCAATTCTCTCTCAATTCTCTTGAATCAAAACCACAAATTACATATAACTTTCATCAATATTCATCAATTTTCTTCAAGAATCAAGAACAACATGGATTGAAGATCAAGATCTCGAGTTCAAATTTCTCTTCCTCTCTCCTCACAGGGCCGTGCGATCTCCTTCTCTTTCGCTTCGGATTTCGTTTCGTGTTCGCGTCGCGTTCGTGTCGTGTTCGCGTTCGTATCGTGTTCGTGTTCGCGCTTCGGTTTAGATCTTCATCCGGTAAGCTTTCGGACCTTGAATTAAGTGCTTAATTGTTGATTATTATGTGAATTCAAATCTAGATCTACCTCTTGTTCTTGATTAATGGATGATTGATGATGATTGATCGGTGATTTTGTTCATCTTTTGCTCGAATTAGTCATGTTCATGTGAATTGCGGTTGGATTTAATGTTTGTTACATATAATTGATGATTGTTGATGATGAATTGTGACATTCGGGCTTGGATCCATGGTTCGTTGGTGTTTTGTGTGCATAATTGTTAATGTTTATATATGTTACTTGTGTCGCACTCGAAGTGTTTGTACAAATGCATGTGTTGCGCTTTTACTTGATATTTGCCTTGCTTGACGTGTCGTGCTTTGCATAATTAGGCTCGTTTGACTTGTAAACTCGTGCTTAATTCATAATTCGATGCTTGCTTGTGAGGATTGCCTAGGGAACGGTTTTGGATTGAGTGCGAATGGCTCCGAGGCTTTAAAAATGCATAAAAACCTGTTTTTCTACAGCAGGAACCGGGTTGTCCCAGGCGGGAACCGGTTCCCACTCAATCCAAAATTGCTGCCTTTCTGTGTTTTTGTACTGGGAACCGGGTTGTCCCTAGGTGGGAACCGGTTCCTGCGTTGTTTTGCCCCCTGTGATTTTGTACCAGGAACCAGGTTGTCCCTAGGTGGGAACCGGTTCCCAGTTTTCTGTCTCTGGTTTTTAGTACTAGGAACCGGGTTGTCCTATGCAGGAACCGGTTCCTGTGTGTAATTTTTGTGTTTTCTTTTCTAAACTTCAATCTCGCATAACTTTTTGCTCGTAACTCCGATTTGCACGTTCTTTATATCGTCGGAAAGCTTATGAGACGTACTATCTTACTAGATGCTTAGTTTTCATTAATTTGTAGATCATCCATGTTTGATTTCTCTTTGATGTTTCATTATCCATTCCATGTTTACATTACTTGTCCGTTTCCTTTCGCTTTATAGTAATAACGCAATTCCGATTGCGATGTTTGTTATCTCTAACTTGTGTGCAAGTGTGCAAGGTTTTTGGATAGTCACCGACCGGCGCTTATTGCTTGAGTGTTCCGCTTTACTTGCGGAACACGATTTCCTTCGCTCGCATCGTGTTCTCATCTTAGAAACACGATCCTTTTACTTTATATCTGCTTGTTTGGTTTGCTTGTTCCTCTTGCAGGTGTATTGTGATTGTGCTCGACCCGCATGTCGACCTTTGTGTGCTTTCATGGCTAATCGGTGTGCTGACCATTTGCTTTTGCTTTGCTAGCTCGCTCACGGGATTCTTAGTTTCTTCGCTTTGCTTCGCTTTGCTTCGCTTTAGTTTACGGATCATCATCCGTTTGGTATTGATCCCGTTTCATTTTATTTTTCTCGCACTTTATCGCTTTCTCGCATCATCCAATAACATGAGAAGTAGGACTTAGACATGCATCTGGCCAAGCCCTCGAAAGAGGTTCTGTTTTTGTTGGTGTGTTTATATTTGTGCTTTGCGGCAAGGAGTCATGGTGTAATAAGTCCTATATGGCACTCCGTTAAGTCCTCTTGGAAGGCACGCGGAAAGGGTTAGCAATTAACCCCCGCCTAGTCTCATCGAGTCCGTTTGGTATGCGCACGCTACGCGTCGCTCGCTTCCGAACCAACACAAGATCTTGTTATCGAGTATGTTAGGAAAAGGGTTCATGCAGCCGGACCCCCGCCTTTCCTATAGCTCGCGTCGCTCGACGTTGATGCTCGGTGTACGCACGCACCATTTTCCTTTACGATCCGTGACGGCTTGGTTGCTGAGAGGGGTCCGCCCTCTTGTCTATGGCCCGATCATTTTCGTGAGGTCTAATGCTTGGTTGACTTGGGTTGAGTTGCTCCCCTTGGCTATGGCGGGACCGTTTTTCTACCATTCGGTCAGTACCATTGGTTTGTTTGCTTTACGAGCGGATGCTCGTTTGTGTGATACTCTTGTTTGTTTCCCTTATCCCTCGTAGGTTGATAGCTTAGCTTAGACTTGTACCCTTTGTATGATAACAATAAGTAGCAAGCTTTCCCCCTTAGATTAGGTTTTCCTCATGCATATTTTAAAACACAAACCACACTCTTTGATTTTCTTTTCTGAAGAGCTTGTTATTTCCGCTCCATTCCCAAGCATAAGTCTCCAAAGGTTGAGCAGCGGAGTGTGAATGTAACTCGTTCACCTAAAAACACAAAACAAACAAAAATTAGTTAGCCGAGCTACGGTACCTCTGATTCCGCAAAACGGATACGTAGGCAGCGGGGTAGGGCCCGTGCGAGTATAATCCTTTATTTTCTCTACATTCTGCATGCATTTTAGTCCAGATTAGTATAGATTTGTTACACACCCATAGATTTAGACACATGTGTGGATACCATCGAGTACGATGGGCGCGAGGGGTGCTAATACCTTCCCCTCGCGTAACCGACTCCCTTACCCTTTTTCTCTGGTCGTGAGACCGTTGTTTTGTTTTGTGGTTTGCTGGCATTCCCTTCCTTTTCAGGATAAATATGTTAGTGGCGACTCTGTTAATATTTGCGGTAGCGACAGCTGGCGACTCTGCTGGGGACGTCTTGACCTATTGCTGGTCCGGACTCGGCGAGTCGATCCTAGCGCTTGTGTGTTTATCATTGGGTGTTTTCATCGCTTTGCATATTTACCTGTTTGCATTGCATTCTATGTGCGCTTTTACTTTTCTGCATCATATTCTGGACTGTCTGGATTTCTGTCTGTGGGTGGGTGTTTCAAGAGGTAAAAGGCCCAATACCCAGGCTATGAGTGATACCATAGGAACTAGGAATAGAGTGGCCGTGACGGACAGAAGGCGTATGCCTGATTGATCTGATCACGTATCCACGGGCAGAGCTTGGTGGAATGAGGCAATATCGTATGATAACGCCTACATTCGATCCTCTGTTGGCTTTTTGACCTACCTTGGCCTAGATTTACCCGTGAGTGGGGCGGGAATCAATCATTGCTTAACAGGTACATTGATGGTGACTTTGGATCTTGTTCGTGGGTTACCGCTGTTCTTGTTCGAGGGTTACCGCTGTTCTCGTTCGAGTGTACTATTGGTTCCTGTTAGTGGGGTACTATGGTTCTTGTTCGAGTGGTGATCTGTGTTCTATTCCAGTGTGTTATTGACTATGGGCTTTGGTTCTGTGGATTGACATTCCGTGTTCCGTGTGGTATACCATTTGGGGGCCGAACCTTTGGCTCTGTACTATGTGTGTTACCGGCAGTCCAGAATGCCTGGTGGGCGGCAACAAGTCCCACCACTTTGCATCATAGCATATTTATTTCCAAAAGAAACGCAAAAAAAAAAGATATGTATAATAAGCATTTGCATGTCATATTTTCAGGGACATTTAGGAGTTCACCCAAGTTGAAGATGGACATTCCCACTGATACTGTCAAAGAATGTACGAGACATACCAGAGCTTATAAGATTCCGGATATTGATGTTTCGGGGTTGATATGTTTGAGTTCTCGGTTGAAAGGGGAGGTTCTCTGTGACCTTAATCATGATTATGGAAATTTGCTCTCCATCCTCAATACATCTTTCGATCCAATGGCTTGGATCACCCTGTTTCAGTTCTATGATCCACAGTTGAGGTGTTTTACATTTTAGGACTATCAATTGGTGCCAACACTCGAGGAGTTTTCTTACATACTCAACATCCGAATCACTGATGATGTACCTTTCATTCGAGTTCCCGAGGTTGTGAGATTTGAAAAAATAGTTGAAGCTCTTCACATGGGTATAAAGGAGGTGGAAAGAAATTGGAAGTCATCGGGCGGTGTTTCTGGTTTCTATCTTTGCTTTTTGATCATTAGGGCTGAGGATGCGGCTAAGAAAGAGCAGTGGGTTGGTTTTAGTCGTTTGCTTGCTATCATGATTTATGGTATTATCTTATTCCCGTCAAGAGAGAACTTTGTGAGTTTGGCGGCGATTTGTGTCTTTATGAACAAAAACCCCGTGCCAACGTTGCTTGCAGATGCTTATTTTTCGATCCATTCGAGAAGTAAGAAGGGAGGATATGTTGTTGGTTCTTGTCTTCCATTGTTGTATCAGTGGTTCATGTTGCATTTGCCGGTGAGAGGACCTTTTGTGCTCAAGAAGAGTTCTCTTAAGTGGTCAGATAGGATTGTTAACCTCACATCTTATGACATCAGGTGGAACTATTGTGTGGGGAAGATTTGGAACATCATCACTAGTTGCGGTCAATATCCCAACGTTCCTCTCATGGGAACTAGAGGTTGTATTAGTTACAATCCCACGCTCGCCTATCGTCAATTGGGATATGCAATGAAAAGGGCTCAGAATGATGTAGAAGCGTTTGAATCAGTGTACCTTGCTGATGGTAAAGATCCTCTGGAGCTAGAGAAGATATCGTATGCTTGGACTAAAGTCCATAGAAGGGATCAGACTACTTTGAGCAAGAAGGTTCCTATTGCTATGGGTCCTTACAGGAAATGGGTTGAGGAAAGAGTGGCAAATCTGTTGCTGCCATTTGCGAGGTCATGTCCATTGTATGAGCAACCTCCCGTGGTTTTATCTGATACAGTTGCGGCTGAACTCTATATTCAAGCCGAAGCGGACAACATCAAACTAAAAGCAAAGGACAATGAGGTTGGCTTGGAGAGGTATTTTCAAGATCACGAAAAGGCGGAATTGGCTCGTAAGCTCAAGCATGCGCAAGGTGAAGGTTCAAACATGACACGTGCCCAAAGGCGATCTCATGACTTGATGGAAGAAAGCTTGTACCGAAAACAGCAGGAATGTGCGAAGTTGCGAAGGTCCGAAAACAATAGCAAGAGAAAGGTGCAGGATTCGGAAAAGCAATTGATCGAAGAAAAAGCTAAGTCGGCTCGACTTGAAGAAGAGCTCGCAAGCCTCCGAGCCCAGCGGAGAGGAGATGGAGGAGCTCATCCTATTATCAGACGATCCTAGTGTCGCTGTGGAGTGGATTTGTTTGATCTATGATGGTTGATTTGATGTTTGTGCTTGATATTTGTCGCCCATGTCCAGGATTGTTGGATGGGGTCGCATTTTGATGTTCTGGATTTCTTTTGTATGCCTTATGAGCACATTGTGACACGGTTATGTGTTTTGTTTGTATGAACTCAAATTCCCAGTTATGTTTGAATTAAATATGCTCAGTTTGCTGAATTATTCTCGTGCGTGGATTATTGTTCGAATATATTTTGTATTAGGGTTTCTATGTCCTATCTGAAAGTGGGATGAACTCTTGGATACCTGAAAATTGACAAACATTTCATGCATATCATTCATATATCATACATGTCATATATTTGCAGGTTTTGCAGGGCTTATATCTTATGTATCGCTGTTTTGTTATCAGAAGGAGTTCTAAGACGGCTAATCACCCGTATCCGACTAGGAGCAATTAGAGAAGGCAGATGGAACAGATTCAGGAACAAATGGCAGAGATGAGAGCTCAGCTGACAGAGCAGATGAATGCGCAGATGGCGCAATTTATGGAAGCATTGACTAATGTGACCAAAGGACAGGATGACTTGCGAGTTCTCGTCGAGAACTCCAGAAGGGTTGAGAATGGAGGACATCCAGGGCTGTTTGACGATGTGTCTGGTAGGATTGATGATCACTGTAACAACCCGTTTTTTTTTAGTATTTATTTTATTATAATATTTTATATATTTTTTTAGAGAGTTAATTAATTATTTAACTATTATGAGACTTAATTATTAATTTAATTAATTAAACTTGAGTGCATTTGTGTTTAATAGAATTAATTAAATTATTAGAGAGTTAGATTAATTGGGCCTATTTATTAGAGTTATAAACATTTGGGGGGGTGTTATTAATTTTTAAAGCCCAATATAATAAGTAAAGATAGTAAGAGAGGAAACAAGGGGTAGAGACATCATTTTATCATTTTGCTGGTTTTCAAGAATAGAAGTGGAGGAGAGGAACAAGAAGAGGAAGCTAGGGTTTTGGAGGAGAAAACAAGAGGTAAAGGGGGAGAATCCCTAATCTTTGTGGGCTAGTATAATGGGGTAATTGGTAGATTAACATCTATATTTATCCATAGTTAATCTCATAAAATGTGTGGTTTAATTTCTGTGTTAGTATAGTAGAATCTGTTGATAAATTGAAATTGAAAAAATGCTGGAAATGAGTGTTCCTGTGTCCATATACTGATGCTTGACGGATGATACTGCTTGTCGTATAGCTAGCACATGCCGGTTTTTGTTTTGCTCTCATTTACTCGCTATTGTTGCTACAGATGGAAACATGAACGAACACCCTGTGTTGTATGAAAATGCTGCTGTTGTCTAGCTCGTGGCCAAAGAAAACGTGAATTCAACAACCTAGTTAGTAATGGAATGCTATTGTTTTAGCTATTGATTCAAATAAAAAATGAACTACCAATACCCTTAATGAATAGAAAGTGCTACTACTACTAATTATTTGTCCATTGAATTAAAAAAAAAACGTGGACCTACTACCCATCACCTTCTTTCAATTATTCTTGGCTAATGATGCTAGCCTACTAAAGTTCACATGTGAATACCTACCAAGCTTTATCAGTAGCAGCATTTAGTAGTAGTATAATTAGTGATTAGAAAGGGGCATTGATTGCTAGTTATTTATTCAAGAAACAAAGGGGAGTCATGATATATGCTATTGAATGAAGTAGAAAGCGCTACAGTGATTAACCATTGAACCCAATGAGAAACGTGAACCACCTTTTTTTTTTATGGATAGAACACACTCATTATTGACTAGCTTTTGGCCAAAAAGAAAATATGCCTCTTTCATTTAATTGTTTTCCTTTTATTCATTTACTTGGCTGAATTGTATGTAGCTCATTAATTTGCAACATGTGAAACACCATGCTATACTTTAGCCATGTATGCTAACTAGAATTAAAAGAAGAACAAAACGTGAAGACTAATATAATTAATGAAAGAAAATGCTACTATTACCAAGCCAATTAGTTCAATTAAAAAAGGTAAGCTACCTTCACAAATCATTAAATGGGAGTATATATAGTATGTTCATATATGTTTTAGATTAATTTAGTAAATAAACATAATTGAATGAAAATAATTTCTATGTAAACTATTATATTCCTAATAAAGATAGAAATGGGATTGTATTTCTATTATAGTCCAAATTGAAAATTGGAAATAACTAGAAGATAAATTACTAATGTCTTGTTGGTTTAATATGAAAGTGAGTGAACCATATAAAATTGACAAAATTGTGAGTTAGCATACGATAATGTTAATTACTAGTGTTAATTGGAATGGTGGATTGAAATTGTGTGTTGATTATTATATGTGAATAATGCTTATGTGATGAGAATGTTGTGTACAATAATTGTGGATAATTCATTGAGTTAATTATTGTGATATGCTAAATATTAAGATGGTAGAGATGATCTTAATTGCATATGTTTGATTAACATTGTACATACATTCATATCATGGATGCCTTGAAACAAAGGTGGTTTGCTTTGAAACAAAAGCGAGGCTTAGATTCTAAAGTGAATCGGAAGCGGTAAACTATATGTTTACATTTGGTAGGCTTTGGTCTTGTCCGGATCGGAAGCGTGGCTTGGATTCTAGATATTGAATCGAAAAGCGGTGAAACTTTGGGTTCACAATTCGGTACCACATGCATAACGTCACATGTCTTGCATTGAGTCACATTAAAATTATGCGATAATTGAGTATGTGAAGTTGATGTAGTTGTGATATGTGTATGAGTTTGATAATTGAAAACGAGTGAAGTTGAATACATATTTGAATAGATGTGTGAATATGTGAGAGTTATGATTGTGTACTTAATTGAGAACATAATAGTAGAATTGAAATATTATACTATTTAAGCTTGTTGTATACTCGAAAACATGTGAAATATGCACTGATTACTATTATCTATTCCGTTTTACATAGTATGACTAATTACTTGAAGTGTTGATTTAACCATTATATTCTGTTATACTTTCTTCATAATGATTTGTATTCTCACCCTTCTGTTTTAATGTTGCCTCGTTTGGCGACATGCAGGTTCTGGGGTTTAGTAGCCGCGTGTGACCTAGCCGGAGGTTCTTCCTTGGTTATTGGAGATTAGGTAGTGAGTCGATGCTCTGGTCATGTAACACTGGGTAGACTAGGTGTATTGAACTCATGTTATGTTTGCGTATGTATTATGCTATGACTGGTGAACTTATTTATTGGTTACATGTCTTTTGAGAGGCTTACAAGCCAAACCTTTTGATTATGTTTTATGTTGGATTGAGACTACTAGTCGATGTATGATCATGGTATGGGACATGAATCATTATAAATCACATGAGTATCATATATTTCCGCTGTGAATGCATATCCAGGTTAAATTGTGATTTGATATTGAGTGTTATTAAAATGACCAGGAGTATTGTGCTGTGTAGATAAATGCTGTCAGTTTTTTTTTTTTTAGGTTTTTAGTTCTTCTAAAAGCATCAATGTGACGCCCTTTTGAATTATATGCATGTAATTCTCTGATTATATGTTAAATATTTGGGGTATAAAAAGGGGTGTTACATTAGTGGTATCAGAGCATGGTCGACCAGTTGGTCAATAGTCTTTAATGTTTTCTTATCTTGTTGTATTTGATTTGTGTATCAGACACGATCGATACTGTTTGTCTGGTTGTTTGGTTGTCTAGGACGATGGTTGCAGGCAGGAATGATGATGCTATTGCTGAGGCGTTGAGGATGTTGGCTGGCTCCATTGGTCAGATTCCTCAAGCGAATGCTGGTAACCGAAATGGAGATGATGATGAGTATTGTGCTTTAGGGAGATTCCAGAGGAACAATCCTCCTGTTTTTGAAGGTGAACATGAACCTGATAAAGCTCAAGCTTGGCTGAAGGCGATTGAAAAGGAAGCTGAAGATTGGTGGAACAACACTCTTCAAAGGTTTGAAGAAGATGGCATTGAGGTTACTTGGGATCTTTTCCGTGATGTCTTCTTGGAGAACTATTTTCCTGAAGATTGTCGTGGGAAGAAAGAGGTGGAGTTCCTTGAGTTGAAGAAAGGAAATGGTACCGTTGCTGTTTATGCTGCTAAGTTTCAGGAGCTTATCAAGTATTTCCCCCACTATATTACTGCTAATGCTGAGAGATCTAAATGTTTGAAGTTTGTGAATGGCTTGAGACATGATATCAAGAAGGCTATTGGTTACCAACAGATTACCCGTTTTACTGAATTGGTTAACAAGAGTCGGATTTATGATGAGGATAGTAGAGAGAGTGCATCTATCTACAAGAGTTTGAAAGGAAAGAATCAGGATCGTGGGAAACCGTATGATGACAAGAGGAAACAAGCTGGTTTTGGCAAGAAGCCAAGTTGGGGAGGATCTTCTACTTCACCTAAGTGTTTCAAATGTGGAGTTGAGGGTCATAAAGCTGCTGAGTGTAAGAAAGAGGTTACTACTTGTTTCAAGTGTGGCAAGTATGGTCACATAGCTACTAATTGTAGAGGTGGTTCGAATGTGACTTGTTTCAACTGTGGAGAGAAAGGCCACGTTAGTACAAAATGTGACAAGCCAAAGAAGGAGCAAGCAAAAGGAAAAGTGTTCGCATTGTCTGGTGCAGGAGCCACTACTGATGAGAGGCTAATTCAAGGTACGTGCTTCATTAATGGTACACCTTTGATTGCTATAATTAATACTGGTGCGACACATTCTTTCATTTCCTTGGATTGTGCTAGAAGATTGAATCTTGTATTATCTGATATGCGTAGAAGTATGGTCATTGATACACCTGCTATGGGTTCTGTTTCTACTTCTTATGTATGTCTAAATTGTCCATTGAGTATCTTTGGTAGGGATTTCAGGATCGATTTAGTTTGTCTTCCTTTAGAACAACTTGATGTGATTTTGGGTATGAATTGGTTGGAATTTAATCATGTGTATATCAACTGTTTTGATAAGACGGTCATCTTTCTTGAGAATTGTGTTAAAGAAGATTTATTCCTGTCCGCTAAGCAAGTCGACGAATCTGTTCAGAGTGGAGCTGAATTGTTTATGTTGTTAGCAACCTTAGATGTGCGCGAGAAGAGAACCATTGAGGAATTGCCTATAGTTTGTGAATTTGCGGAGGTATTTCCTGATGATATAATTGACTTACCACCAGAACGAGAAGTTGAGTTTTCGATTGATTTAGTTCCTGGAACTAGTCCCGTATCGATGGCTCCATATAGGATGTCTGCTTCTGAGTTGAAAGAGTTGAAGAGTCAACTTGAAGAGTTGCTTGAGAATAGATTTATTCGTCCTAGTGTATCGCAGTGGGGTGCACCTGTTCTATTGGTCAAGAAGAAAGAAGGTTCGATGAGATTATGTGTTGATTATAGACAATTGATCAAAGTGACGATTAAGAACCGTTATCCACTTCCGAGAATTGATGACTTGATGGATCAGTTGGTTGGAGCATGTGTGTTTAGCAAGATTGATTTGAGGTCTGGTTATCATCAGATTCGCGTTAGAGCTGAGGATATTCAGAAAACTGCTTTTCGGACGAGGTATGGTCATTACGAATATTCTGTGATGCCGTTTGGTGTGACTAATGCACCTGGTGTGTTCATGGAATATATGAATAGGATCTTTCATGACTACCTGGATAAGTTTGTTGTGGTATTCATTGATGACATCTTGATTTACTCTAAGAGTGGAGAAGAGCATGCTGAGCACTTGAGAGTTGTTCTATCCGTGTTGAAAGAGAAGAAGTTGTTTGCTAAGCTATCTAAATGTGAGTTTTGGTTAAGTGAAGTAAGTTTTCTCGGGCATGTGATTTCAAGTGGAGGTATTTCTGTTGATCCTTCGAAGATTGAGGCTGTATCCCAATGGGAGGCACCTAAGTCTGTTGATGAGATTATAAGTTTTCTTGGGTTGGCTGGTTATTACAGGAAGTTCATTGAAGGGTTTTCGAAGTTGTCGTTACCATTGACGCAGTTGACTAGAAAGGGTCAAGCCTTTATTTGGACTTCGCAATGTGAAGAAATTTCCAAGAACTCAAGAGAAGATTGACTTCTGCTCCCATTTTGATTTTACCGGATCCGTTAGAACCTTTTGTGGTTTACTGGGATGCTTCTTTGTTAGGATTGGGAGGTGTTCTAATGCAAAAGGGACAAGTTGTAGCTTATGCTTAAAGGCAACTCAAAGTTCACGAGAGGAATTATCCTACACATGATTTGGAGTTGGCAGCTGTGGTGTTTGTGTTAAAGCTTTGGAGACATTATTTGTTTGGATCAAGGTTTGATGTGTTTAGTGATCACAAGAGCTTGAAGTACTTGTTCGATCAGAAGGAGTTGAATATGAGACAAAGAAGATGGTTGGAATTCTTGAAGGACTACGATTTTGGTCTAAACTACCATCTTGGTAAAGCGAATGTTGTAGCCGATGCATTGAGTAGGAAGTCATTACACATGTCTATGTTGATGGTTCGAGAGTTTGAATTATTGGAACAATTTAGAGACTTGAGTTTGTTATGCGAAGAGACTTCTAGTGGTGTGAAGCTTGGTATGTTGAAGCTTACTAGTGGTATTTTGGATGAGATTCGAGAAGGACAGAAATCTGATTTGGGTTTGGTTGATCGATTCACATTGATTAATCAAGGAAGAGGTGGTGACTTTCGAATTGATGAGAATGGTATTATGAAGTGTCGTAATCGAGTTTGTGTTCCAGATGTTACGGACTTGAGAAAGAGAATTCTCGAGGAAGGGCATAGAAGTGGTTTGAGTATTCATCCGAGCGCTACTAAAATGTATCAAGATCTGAGGAAAATGTTTTGGTGGCAAGGTATGAAGAAGGATATAGCGGAATTTGTGTATTCTTGTTTGAATTGTCAAAAGTCAAAGATTAAACATCAAAAACCATCTGGTTTGATGCAACCGTTATCTATTCCCGAGTGGAAGTGGGATAGTATCTCGATGGATTTTGTTTCAGGTTTGCCGAGGACATCGAGTAATTGTGAGGAGATTTGGGTAATTGTAGATCGGTTGACTAAATGTGCTCATTTTATTCCGATGAGAATGGATTATTCAATGGAGAGACTTGCTAAGTTATACATCGAGAGAATTGTGTGCTTGCATGGTATTCCGTCGAATATTGTTTCTGATAGAGATCCGAGGTTTACTTCGAGATTTTGGGAAGGTTTGCAAAGCGCATTGGGTACGAAGTTGCGTTTGAGTTCGGCGTATCATCCGCAAACCGATGGACAAACGGAGAGGACTATTCAATCACTTGAGGATCTCTTAAGGTCTTGTGTTTTGGAACAAGGAGGAAATTGGGATAGTTTCTTGCCTTTGATCGAGTTTACTTATAACAACAGTTTTCATTCTAGTATTGGAATGGCACCTTTCGAAGCGCGTTATGGTAGGAGGTGTAGAACTCCTTTGTGTTGGTATGAGTCGGGAGAGAGTGCTGTGGTTGGACCCGAATTAATTCAAGAGACTACGGATAAGATTAAGATGATTCAAGAGAAGATGAAGGCTTCTCAAAGTCGCCAAAAGAGTTACCATGATAGGAGAAGGAAGGCCCTTGAATTTGAGAAGGATGATCATGTGTTTCTTCGTGTTACGCCGATAACGGGAGTTGGTAAAGCGTTGAAGTCGCGTAAGTTGACGCCACGTTTTATTGGTCCTTACCAAATTTCGAAAAGGGTAGGTGAAGTAGCTTATCAGATTGCGTTGCCACCGTCTCTTTCTAATCTCCATGATGTGTTCCATGTATCTCAATTGAGGAGGTATATTGCAGATCCATCGCATGTTGTTCAGTTGGATGATGTGCAAGTAAGAGATAATTTGACGGTTGATACAGCACCTATGCGAATTGAAGATCGTGAGGTGAAGAAGCTTCGTGGTAAGGAGATCGCTTTGGTGAAAGTGGTATGGGATGGAGTCGCCAATGGCAACATAACTTGGGAACTCGAGGATAAGATGAGGGAATCGTATCCGGAGTTATTCGTTTGAGGTAAATTTTCGAGGCCGGAAATCTTTTAAGTTGGGGAGAGTTGTAACAACCCGTTTTTTTTAGTATTTATTTTATTATAATATTTTATATATATTTTTATAGAGAGTTAATTAATTATTTAACTATTATGAGACTTAATTATTAATTTAATTAATTAAACTTGAGTGCATTTGTGTTTAATAGAATTAATTAAATTATTAGAGAGTTAGATTAATTGGGCCTATTTATTAGAGTTATAAACATTTGGGGGGGTGTTATTAATTTTTAAAGCCCAATATAATAAATAAAGATAGTAAGAGAGGAAACAAGGGGTAGAGACATCATTTTATCATTTTGCTGGTTTTCAAGAATAGAAGTGGAGGAGAGGAACAAGAAGAGGAAGCTAGGGTTTTGGAGGAGAAAACAAGAGGTAAGGGGGAGAATCCTTAATCTTTGTGGACTAGTATAATGGGGTAATTGGTAGATTAACATCTATATTTATCCATAGTTAATCTCATAAAATGTGTGGTTTAATTTCTGTGTTAGTATAGTAGAATCTGTTGATAAATTGAAATTGAAAAAATGCTGGAAATGAGTGTTCCTGTGTCCATATACTGATGCTTGACGGATGATACTGCTTGTCGTATAGCTAGCACATGCCGGTTTTTGTTTTGCTCTCATTTACTCGCTATTGTTGCTACAGATGGAAACATGAACGAACACCCTGTGTTGTATGAAAATGCTGCTGTTGTCTAGCTCGTGGCCAAAGAAAACGTGAATTCAACAACCTAGTTAGTAATGGAATGCTATTGTTTTAGCTATTGATTCAAATAAAAAATGAACTACCAATACCCTTAATGAATAGAAAGTGCTACTACTACTAATTATTTGTCCATTGAATTAAAAAAAAAAAACGTGGACCTACTACCCATCACCTTCTTTCAATTATTCTTGGCTAATGATGCTAGCCTACTAAAGTTCACATGTGAATACCTACCAAGCTTTATCAGTAGCAGCATTTAGTAGTAGTATAATTAGTGATTAGAAAGGGGCATTGATTGCTAGTTATTTATTCAAGAAACAAAGGGGAGTCATGATATATGCTATTGAATGAAGTAGAAAGCGCTACAGTGATTAACCATTGAACCCAATGAGAAACGTGAACCACCTTTTTTTTTATGGATAGAACACACTCATTATTGACTAGCTTTTGGCCAAAAAGAAAATATGCCTCTTTCATTTAATTGTTTTCCTTTTATTCATTTACTTGGCTGAATTGTATGTAGCTCATTAATTTGCAACATGTGAAACACCATGCTATACTTTAGCCATGTATGCTAACTAGAATTAAAAGAAGAACAAAACGTGAAGACTAATATAATTAATGATAGGAAATGCTACTATTACCAAGCCAATTAGTTCAATTAAAAAAGGTAAGCTACCATCACAAATCATTAAATGGGAGTATATATAGTATGTTCATATATGTTTTAGATTAATTTAGTAAATAAACATAATTGAATGAAAATAATTTCTATGTAAACTATTATATTCCTAATAAAGATAGAAATGGGATTGTATTTCTATTATAGTCCAAATTGAAAATTGGAAATAACTAGAAGATAAATTACTAATGTCTTGTTGGTTTAATATGAAAGTGAGTGAACCATATAAAATTGACAAAATTGTGAGTTAGCATACGATAATGTTAATTACTAGTGTTAATTGGAATGGTGGATTGAAATTGTGTGTTGATTATTATATGTGAATAATGCTTATGTGATGAGAATGTTGTGTACAATAATTGTGGATAATTCATTGAGTGAATTATTGTGATATGCTAAATATTAAGATGGTAGAGATGATCTTAATTGCATATGTTTGATTAACATTGTACATACATTCATATCATGGATGCCTTGAAACAAAGGTGGTTTGCTTTGAAACAAAAGCGAGGCTTAGAT
Source organism: Vicia villosa (assembly GCF_029867415.1). Lineage (NCBI taxonomy): Eukaryota > Viridiplantae > Streptophyta > Magnoliopsida > Fabales > Fabaceae > Vicia > Vicia villosa. The sequence continues at coordinate 125,104,182 of NC_081182.1, read as the reverse complement.
TCTAAAGTGAATCGGAAGCGGTAAACTATATGTTTACATTTGGTGGGCTTTGGTCTTGTCCGGATCGGAAGCGTGGCTTGGATTCTAGATATTGAATCGGAAAGCGGTGAAACTTTGGGTTCACAATTCGGTACCACATGCATAGCGTCACATGTCTTGCATTGAGTCACATTAAAATTATGCGATAATTGAGTATGTGAAGTTGATGTAGTTGTGATATATGTATGAGTTTGATAATTGAAAACGAGTGAAGTTGAATACATATTTGATTAGATGTGTGAATATGTGAGAGTTATGATCGTGTACTTAATTGAGAACATAATAGTAGAATTGAAATATTATACTATTTAAGCTTGTTGTATGTGGTGGTCGTTTTCTTTACCTCCCCGTTTCACTTGGGAGGACGGCACGCTAAACCCTTCACGCGAAATTTGGAAGGAGAATGCGCCCGTGGTGGGATGAATTTTGTTTCAGTTCTTCCTACGATATCACACGAACTTTCTTATTGGTCCTACGAGTAGGAAAGGGGAAAAAAGATCTCAACTAAACCCTAGGAGTTTGCTAAGTGTGGGGATTTCACCTAGACTAGAAATTCTGGAGTCCGGGAGGTCGGTTATACATAGGGAAGTGTTTAAACACCCTACATATCTGTAGTACTCTACAGGAACCTTCTCTGTGTCATTTGTGATTGTGTTTATTGCTAATGATTGGGAAAGTTTCTCCTTTGTATTAGGAGAAGGAATTGAATTGATTTGAAAAAAGACAGACAGACAGACAAACTGACTATTTTTGGTATTTTATTAGCTCGCTGAGATTCCTTGTGAACCTCATGCCTACATATCCCTAGTGGAAGTCAGAGCTTAATGTAGTTCGGGGAACTAACTAGGGAAATTAATTGTTTTTGGTGCCTTGCTTGAAGCTCAAGGTTGAAGCTTGGAATTAAATCTCTGTTTACAGTAAAGAGACATGAAATCATCTCTACAGAGAGGTATTTATACTATTCTACCACAAACATTTAAAAGAGTGACAGAATAACTGAATTCATTTCATTCAAGAGGGGGACCTTACTTTTGTATGTGCAAGTATACCAGTCAACTGCCTCTTAAATGAAAGAAAGATGCTCATCCAAATTAGGGAAAGTTACCACATGTCTGGGTTTTACTGCCAGCTCATGCCTTTCAAAATCCTAAATGGGAGACTTGATTAAAATTGAAATTGAAATGTTTATTTGTTTGAATGTGGTAGAGTAGTAAAAATATCTCTCTATAGAGATAAGCTATGTCTATCTATTGTATAAAAGATTTAACTTTAGCTGGCTTTTATGAGGCCCAAGCTTGAGGCTTTTTGATTGATTAATTAATATATTGACTCTGGGAGATGACTCCACTGGGGATTAATTACAGGGTATTTTTGTGTTCTGTACAAAGCCCAGAATTGAGGCTGACTCTATTTAGGGAGACTCTATTTGTGTGCCTTGTACAAAGCCCAAGGTTGTGGCTAACTGCTGAGGATAATTGAATGAATGACTCTATTTTATGTGCCTTGTACAAAGCCCAAGGTTGTGGCTGACTCTAGCTAGGGAAAACATTATTTTCTGCCTTGTACAAAGCCCAAGGTTGTGGCAGACTCTTAAATAAACTGAGTATGGATGACTCTATGGGGAAAAGATCCTAGGTGTTAGGAATCTTTGACACATGAAAATATGGTTTATCTGCCTTGTACAAAGCCCAAGGTTGTGGCTACTGAGTGATGAAGAACTCACTGGGGAGACTCTATTATCTGCCTTGTACAATGCCCAAGGTTGAGGCTGACTCTTGACAGGGGAGTTTTATTGTTTGGGTGCCTTGTATGAAGCCCAAGGTTGAGGCTAACTGTTTTTGTTGGTTTTGACTCTACTGAGGAGATTTTATTTATTAAAAGACTGCTTTTCTTTGGAAGCTAACCCTTTCCAGGGATTTTGACTCAGCTGGAGAAATTATTTAGTAAAAGACTGACTTTATCATGTTTTTTGGAGGCTGACCCTTTCCAGGGGTTTTGACTCTTTTGGGGAAATTATCTCCCAAGAGAAATGAATCTTTATTTTTTTGACATTTTTATTAATTGGCTTTGGAGGCTAACCCTTTCCAGGGGTTTTTATTGAAAATGAAAGAATGTGTGGAAGCTAACCCTTTCCAGGGATTTTGTTGAAATGGAGGTTGATTTTAATTGACTTTGGAGGCTAACCCTTTCCAGGGATTTTGTTGAAAAGGTTGGCAGAAAGATTATCTAGTGGAGACTTCTTGTTTAAAGCCCAAGATGAAGGCTGACTCAGCTGAGGAGGAAATAAACATAGATCCTAGACTCTGCTAAGGAGGATTGATGAAGATCAGGGTGACAGAGACTGTCCATGTCTCTCATTCCAAAAGGTGTACTCAATGTAAAATTGAGACAAACTTAGCTTGTTTAAAGTCTGGTTTAAATTGGAAGAAACTCACCAGGGTAGGCTAAAAGGTGACTAAAGACCTGTTCCTATGTTTATAAGAAACCTGATGGGTCCTTGTATACAAGCTCAAGAGGAAGCTGGAAATGCTTTTAAGAAGCCTGTGGGTCCTTGTACAAAGCCCAAGAGGAGGCTAATCGAGGGTCCTTGTTATAGCACAAGAGAAAGCTATGTAGTTTTGAACTTATTTTGGCTCTAAGCAAATGGGTAAGAGGTTTCACCGGGAATAATTCCTCTTTGGGTGGATGTGTCCTATTTTTTTTGGATTCTAAGGTTTTTGCCAAGATGTTTCACCGGGAATAATTCATCTTGGGGGGTTTGAACTACAGATCTCTAATTAGGAAAGAGCCTTCACCGGGAAGACATTCTCAATCCTAGGCCATATTCCTATAATATATATATAGTTTAACTGTCCTAAGGTTTATACTCAAACGTAGTTCTAAACTAATATATGCACAGTTTATATTTGACAGTAATTTAAATAAAGACTGTAAATGGAAAGCTTGTAAAGCCTAACCTGGATGGAGTGGAGGCCTTTGGAGAAGTATGTACAGAGCCTCAACAGTAATTTTTGTTGTTTTGTTGATAACAGTTGAATATTTATTATAAACAGTTAATGGTTTTTGAAAACAGAAGAAGTGAAGATGGACAAAGGTCACATAGGTATCTGAAGAGTTTCACCGGGAATAATGCCCTTCAAATACCAGAAGAATGTTTTGAAAACAGAAAGAAGATTTTGAAAATACAGTTTTGAAAACAAGCTAAGAAGAGAAGGTTTTTGGGACTTACACTCTATTAGAGGCCCAGTACTTTACAGTACTGGTTAGGAGAGCAATTTAAAAATGATTTTGAATGAAACAAGGTTTTGTTGTTTGAAAACCTTAATCATTTGATTTATTCGGAGATTGAAAACAGTTTTGAAAATTGACAAAAGTCAACTTAATTAAGGTAAAAATAAAGATCTTTACCTAATTAAGACCTAAACAATTAGGGTTTTATCATAAAATTATTTACAAAGTGATTAGGTTAAAATAAAGTGACAATATATATTTAAAGTATTTAAGAAAACACTTAAAAACATACTATTTTAAACCTAATTAAAATACATGAAATAAATAATATTTTTATGATTTTTTTGACTATTCACAAAATAGATATATTAAATAATAGGTGTATGAAAAATGAAGTGAAAATGATTTAATTTGATAGGTGAATTAATTGTGTGAAGTTGTGAAGAAAATAGGTGTGACAAGTGATAAAAAAATTAGGAATGTCTCCACCAAGGCTTGAACTCACGCCCTTTAGGTCACATACCCAAAACCAAACCACTGGGCCAGCGCGCGCATGGTGATAGTGATACACATCCAACACATTATATTTTCAGATAAACGTGTAAATCATGAAAAAAATAAAAGTAATAAAAAGTCTGGGGCGAGGGGGATTCGAACCCCAGACTTGAGGTATGAGGAGACTAAGAGCGCATGTGAGGCCACTAGGGCAAACGATGTATTCGTTTAAAACACGCTTTCAGTTAAATATATTTTAAACCCTCCCTTGAGAATTCAAAAATGGCGCCACCCACCATCTTCATCTTCAACCTCAAGCTCTTCAAATTTGAACTTCTGAACTTACTCGTTTCTCAACCAAACGTGATGATGTAAAGATGAATTTCACTCCAAATTTCCTCACGAATCTAAATATGTAACTAATATCTATTTATATTAACTACATCTAACTAATTTACCAGAAATCGTGAAGAACCCTAAATTTTAAAAATCAAATTAAATGACTATACTGAAAGATAAATGAATGATGATAGAGGGTTTTCAATCCTCTGATGATGCTGAACAAAATAGAATCGAGCTTTATCACAAAGAGTGCTTAAATTAAAGAGGTGAGGTTCAGAAACTTACCTCTGAAAATGGAGGTCGTGAGGATGATAGAGAGCACCTGGGCTTGAATGAATGATCTCAATAGCTTCCCTGAGACTCAATGATGCTAACTGAATGCTTATTGGAGCTTGAATCCTCCTGAATTGCTCTATGGACCTCCCTCGATTTCAGCTTCAAATAGACATGGAGGTTGTTGAATTTGGAGTTACAGATGAGCTGCAGCCATCTGGTTAGCTTCACTATGACCTGAGGAGTGTGCCTGGATGATTGGCTTGGCTTGAAACCTCCTGAATTACTCTATGGACCTCTAACTGCAACAGCTCCAAGTGAGAGGTGGAGGTGATGATTCTCCACGCCCAGAAGTGTTCCAGAGGTTTGGATCACCTCTAAATGCCTCCCTCAATGTGTTTGAATACTTATTTTCAAAGAGAGAGCTTTGGTTTGAAGAATCCGAGTCTTCTTGCCAAAGGACCTTTGAAAAAACTAAGTATGAAGAAAGAAAAGAGAAAGCAAGAATTCTGTTGCTTTGGTGTGTTTTTTGAATGAGAATGAGGCCTCTATTTATAGGCAATTGGTTCAGTACTGATTGAGAGAGTGAGCTTGCTTAGTGGGAGAGTTTTGGTTTCTTAGCCATGAAGAAATTCAAAGAATATCCCAAGTGCAATGATGAGAATTTTGATTCCATTTGATCAATCCCCTAGCCCTCGATTTTGCTTGATCCTAGGGGACAATTCTGAGCCAGAAATGAGCTCTAATTGGTTGGTGAGAAGATTCCTTGGGTGATTCAACAATTTGCCATAAATTCACAAATGTAATCATTACATAATCACATGTTCTTGTTTTTAGAATCTTCTTCAATCCTTATGGCATGGTGAAAATGAATGCATGGCATTGTTTCAGATATGTTATGGGTCGTGTAGCATCCATAATTGAGGTCATGTGCACAAAATTCCAAAGTTCCAAAATGATGCATGACCTATAATTTTACTTCATGAGGCCAACTTTGAACAAGCATAACTCTTAGCTCAAATTGAATTTGGAGAAGGTTGAACACAATTTGGAAAGCCCTAAACATCTACTTCAAATCATTAGTTTATATCTTCTTCAGAATCATTTGGGAAATTTGTGAAAAATGAGCCCAAAGTTGGATGAAAACTAGGTTAAAACACTTAGAAAATTTTCTAAGTGTTTATGACCTAAAACTTCAAAATTTTCAAAACCCTTAAATGGTTGATCTTTTGAAAAAAGTTCTTATGTGAGATGTTGTTTTATTTTGCAAGATCTACAACTTTCATGTTGGAAGTTTTTTGAGTTGTGTAGGTGAAATTTTGAGTTCTCACCATGCCCTCAAAAACCCTAATTCCCGACTTTTTGCTCCTTGATGAATTTCTTTGAATTTCTTTGGTAAAATGACTTTGACATCCATATATTGATGATATTGATCTTTGAAAGTCATTTTTTGACCAAAAACCTTAAAAGTCAATGATGATCCCACACAGTTGACTTTTCCTGACAAAGTGAATTTTTGGGCTTTTGTGTAGAAACAAGATCTTCTCCTCAAATGAATGATGTAAATGGATTATATTGAGGTAGTAGAGATTCTTGAATCATGTCTTGAGTTTTGGATCCATGCCCCTATTAAAAGTCAACTATCTTGGTGAATTAGGTCAAAAACCCTAATTGTCGACCAGAGGACAATGATGAGTGTAGACTTTGAATTGAGGTGTAATGTCCAGTGGATCTTGTCATAAGAGTTATTTGAAGATGATTAATGTCTTTGAATGGTTTCCTGGGGCTTTTTAGGGTTTCCCAAAGGTGATCCCTGATTTTAGTCCTTGATAGGCTCCAAACCCTAGTCTGTTGATCTGAGTAATCCTGTACTTAGATGACTGGGTGTCTTAATCAATCATAGGTGTAATAATGAGGCTTTTGAGTCTTATGATTGTATTAGAGACTAATCCCTCCATTGATTGATCCTTTGCCTGAGTTTTCTTGTCTTTGAACACCCTCGATTGAATGCCAGACTGCCCTGGGTACTTGCTTTGACATGATGAAAAATCCTGAAGATATGTCATCTCAGGGGGGGTCAAAAATTAGGGTATGACAGATGCCCCTATTTAAGTTTCTTTTATCTGGAGGGAGAGAGATTGAGATCTCGATTTCTCCTGCGTAAAAGAGACTTAAATATCAAGGAATGCCCGAATTTTGGGCGCTCCTGAGATGTTGTAATTGATAAAATCTTTGCATGACTTGATCCCGTTGTCGCACTTGGCGGGGGATGAGGAGACACACTCCTACAGAAATACTTGATGTGGATTTTGGCGAATGGATGGCAATGTAGGATGCGCAATCCATCTTCTTTAACTAAGTGTAGATACTTAGAAAAAGGTAAACAACCTCCCCCTTGTTTCGGATGTCCATATCTCGAAACTGGTTTTAGTTGTGTTTGGACAATATCTCAGATAAAGAGAAAATTTCCAACGGTTTGTTTCCTCATCAAACTTCTTACCAGCACTTGGAGGTAAGATACCATTTGACGGTAAATAAAGAAACTTCAAAGGTTTGTTTCCTCATCAAACTTCTCATCAGCGCTTGGAGATGAGATATCATTTGATGGTAATAAAGAAACTTCAAAGGTTTGTTTCCTCATCAAACTTCTCATCAGCACTTGGAGATGAGATACCATTTGACGGTAATAAAGAAACTTCAAAGGTTTGTTTCCTCATCAAACTTCTCATCAGCACTTGGAGACGAGATACCATTTGACGGTAAATAAAGAAACTTCAAAGGTTTGTTTCCTCATCAAACTTCTCATCAGCACTTGGAGATGAGATACCATTTGATGGTAATAAACAAACTTCAAAGGTTTGTTTCCTCATCAAACTTCTCATCAGCACTTGGAGATGAGATACCATTTGATGGTAATAAAGAAACTTCAAAGGTTTGTTTCCTCATCAAACTTCTCATCAGCACTTGGAGATGAGATACCATTTGACGGTAATAAAGAAACTTCAAAGGTTTGTTTCCTCATCAAACTTCTCATCAGCACTTGGAAATGAGATACCATTTGATGGTAATAAAGAAACTTCAAAGGTTTGTTTCCTCATCAAACTTCTCATCAGCACTTGGAGATGAGATACCATTTGATGGTAATAAAGAAACTTCAAAGGTTTGTTTCCTCATCAAACTTCTCATCAGCACTTGGAGATGAGATACCATTTGACGGTAATAAAGAAACTTCAAAGGTTTGTTTCCTCATCAAACTTCTCATCAGCACTTGGAGATGAGATACCATTTGATGGTAATAAAGAAACTTCAAAGGTTTGTTTCCTCATCAAACTTCTCATCAGCACTTGGAGATGAGATACCATTTGATGGTAATAAAGAAACTTCAAAGGTTTGTTTCCTCATCAAACTTCTCATCAGCACTTGGAGATGAGATACCATTTGACGGTAATAAAGAAACTTCACCATCTTCCCTTTTGACCTGGCATCTTTGAAAGATTGTCATATGGGCCCATGCTCTTTTGAGGGGCTAATGACTTTGTTTGAAGGCGGACGAACTGTTTTTGGGGTGGAAACTGCCATTCGTCGACTGGTGCCTGGGGAATCAACAAACTGTTTTCCTAAGGGGAAAACTACCATTTATCGACTCTGTGGGGAACTAAACATCCCTGAAACAGACAAACTGTTTGAAGAAACTGCCATTTGTCGATCTCTTGAGTATTTAACAGACAAACTGTCTTTTCTTGGGAAAAGACTGCCATTTGCCAATTGCTAGGGGAACAAACTGTCTTCTGCCGGGGAAGACTGCCATTTGTTGACCCTGTCGTGAAGGAAAGTGAGCAAACTGTCTTCTGCTGAAAGAGACTGCCATTTGCTGTTTTTGTTGGGGAATCTGAACTATCTTCTGGACGAAGACCATCATTCGCTGACTCCGCTGGGGAATCATTTGTCGATCTGCTGGCAGATTTCCTGAATTATTTTCTTTGACGAAAAAGTGGCATCTCTCGACCTTGCTGGGGAAATACCAAACCTGTAGGGAATTCCAAAATGCGAAGCAGACTATCTTATCTGAAGAAGACTGTTGAATGTCGCTCTGCAGGAGAATCTTGGCTGAGGAATTCCAAAAGTGAACAAACTATCTCCTTGAGGGAGACTACCATCTGTTGACTTGCTTGGTGAGATCCTTGTGTATGAACTGTTGTTTCGAAGGAAAAAGTTTCTCCGGAACTTGCAGGGGAAACTTGAGTTCATGCCTCAATGACTTAGGCATTCACAGGATCAAAGCCTGATTCGGCTATGCAATTATGATGTAATGTATGCATGAATATTATGACAATGATAAAATGTAAAGTGAATGTGAATAGAATTGTCGCGGATGTAAAATCCTAAGATACGACTTGAATTCTTGTTGATCAGAAGATGTCCTCTTCTTGTAGTTCGAACTCTGTTGGGAATATCTGGTTATCAGTTGTCCGCTGTCCGAAATGAGTAATATGAATTGAAGTGAAGATCTGTCATCGGGAGATGTTCGCAAAGCGACCTCATGGGGAAATATTGGTTCCCGGAGTCTCAACCGTTCTCGGAGCAACTATTTGCATTCTTCCTATTGTTTGTAAACCTTAGAAAGAAATTTCACCTTTATTTTTGCAAGTGAATTCATTTTATTTTTATGAAAACATTTGTTTCAAAAGAATGACTGTTTAAACTTAAAATGCATTTCAAGAAACTGAATAAGACTAGATTGCAAAGGAAAAGCACAAGGCTCAAATTATTATATATGGAATGGTAATCAGCCAAATGCTTGATTCCATGGAGTATTTACAAAATTGGAAATTGGTAATTTTTGGGAAAAGGGCTACGATGAAACGTGACGACCGTTATCTTTCCCTTCCACTCCGAGTTGCGCTGTATTCGTGCTTCGTAGAAGATGACCTACTGCTGATGAATACTCCGCTATGGATTTTTGAATGATCAAGTTTGTCCTGAACACAGTTACTTGCCATATATCCCTAACTTTTGCGTAAACTACCCCTTTCGGGTTTTAAGTCTATCGGGATTGATTAATATATATTTTTTTTTATGTCTCTAATTTTTGCCTGAATCGCCCTTTCGGGTTTTCGATTCACCGAGACGCTCTTTTTTGCCTAAGTCGCTCTTTGCGAGTTTTCAACTTAGCGAGCTGTTCTTTTAATTATTTAGGCGAAGTATTTCTTGACTGCGTCGACGTTCACAGGACGGGTGAATTCTTCTCCATCCATAGTCGTGAGTATTAAGGCTCCTCCTGAGAAAGCTCTCTTGACCACGTAGGGGCCGTCATAATTGGGAGTCCATTTCCCTCTCGAATCTGTGAGAAAAGATTGAATCTTTTTGAGTACAAGGTCGCCTTCTTTGATTGTGCGAGGTCGAACCTTTTTGTCGAAAGCTTTCTTCATTCTTTGTTGATATAGCTGTCCGTGGCATAAAGCTGTCATGCGCTTTTCTTCGATTAAGTTCAATTCATCGAATCTGCTTTGACACCACTCGGATTCTGTTAATTTTGCCTCCATCAGAACTCTCATTGATGGGATTTCAACCTCTATAGGTAGGACTGCCTCCATGCCATATACAAGGGAGAAAGGAGTTGCTCCAGTCGAAGTACGTACTGATGTACGGTAACCATGAAGAGCATACAGGAGCATTTCATGCCAATCTTTGTAAGTGATGACCATTTTCTGAATGATTTTCTTGATGTTTTTGTTAGCTGCTTCTACAGCTCCATTCATCTTTGGCCTGTAAGGAGATGAGTTGTGATGCTCAATCTTGAATTCTTCACAAAGCTCCTTCATCATTTTGTTATTCAAATTTGACCCATTGTCAGTGATTATCTTGCTAGGAACGCCGTAGCGACAGATGTTGTGATTCTTGATAAACCTGACGACAACTTGTCTTGTAACGTTTGCATATGAAGCTGCTTCAACCCATTTGGTGAAATAGTCTATGGCTACCAAGATGAAGCGATGTCCGTTGGACGCTTTTGGTTCGATCATTCCAATCATGTCGATTCCCCACGTGGAGAAAGGCCAAGGGGAAGAGAGTATGTTGAGAAGAGATGGTGGCACATGAATTCTATCGGCGTAGATCTGGCATTTGTGACACCTCTTTGCGTACTGGTAGCAATCTGACTCCATTGTCAGCCAATAATATCCTGCTCTCAGTATTTTCCTTGTCATGGTATGTCCATTGGTGTGAGTACCAAAGGAACCTTCATGTATTTCTCTCATGAGTATTTCTGCTTCTTTTCTGTCAACGCATCTGAGCAGAACCATGTCGAAGTTTCTCTAGTACAGAACATCTTCATTCAAGAAGAATCTACAAGCTAACTTTCTCAAAGTCTTTCTATCTTTCTTTGACGCCCCAAGAGGGTATTCTTGCTTTTGAAGAAAGTTCTTGATGTCGTGATACCACGGTTTGTCGTCGATGATTGCTTCTACTGTGAAAACATGAGCGGGCCTATCCAGGCGCATAACATCGATCCGAGGAATGTCATTCCAATGATTTATCCTAATCATGGAAGAGAGTGTGGCTAATGCATCAGCCAAATTGTTTTCTTCACGAGGAATGTGATGAAAATCTACCTCGTCGAAGAATGGTAACAATCTTCTTGCGTAGTCTTTGTAAGGAATTAGCCCTGGTTGGCGTGTTTCCCATTCTCCTTTGATTTGATTGATGACCAAAGCAGAATCTCCGTATACATCCAAGTGTTTGATTCTTAAATCCATGGCTTCTTCGAGACCCATGATGCAAGCTTCATATTCGGCCTCATTGTTTGTGCATTTGAAAGTTAATCTGGCAGTAAATGGAATATGGGTACCCTGAGGTGTAACAATGATTGCCCCAATTCCTCGTCCATAAGCATTGACAGCTCCGTCAAAGATTAAGCCCCACTGGGATCCTATCTCAGGTCCTTCGTCTGGTTGTGGCTCGTCGCAATCTTTCATCTTGAGGTACATGACGTCCTCGTCCGGAAAGTCGAAACTGGTTGATTCATGACCATTGAGTGGATGGTGAGCCAGGTGCTCATCTAGAATGCTTCCTTTCACGACTTTCTGTGCGTGATACTCAATGTCATATTCTGACAACAACATCTGCCAACGGGCAATTCTCCCGGTTAAAGCAGGCTTCTCAAAGATGTACTTGATCGGATCCATACGAGAGATCAAACAAGTAGTATGTCGAATCATGTACTGGCGGAGACGCTTGGCAGCCCAGGCCAAAGCACAACACGTCTTCTCGAGCATGGAGTAGCGGGATTCACAGTCAGTGAATTTCTTGCTCAGGTAGTAAATGGCATGCTCTTTTCTCTTTGTCTCGTCTTGCTGTCCAAGGACACAACCCATGGAGTCTTCTAAGACGGTTAAGTACATTATCAAAGGTCTTCCTTCCACTGGAGGAGACAAGATGGGTGGTTTGAGCAGATATTCCTTAATGCTGTCGAACGCTTTCTGACAATCGTCTGTCCAGACGCAACTTTGATTTTTCCGTAGAAGTTTGAAAATAGGAGCACAAGTTGCTGTCATGAGATGTATGAATCTCGAGATGTAATTCAGACGTCCAAGAAATCCTCTAACTTGTTTCTCGGTTCTGGGTGAAGGCATTTCTTGAATTGCCTTGACTTTGTCTGGATCTACTTCAATTCCTCGTTTGCTGACAATGAAACCAAGGAGTTTTCCTGAATAGACACCAAAGGTGCACTTGTTGGGGTTCAGGCGAAGCTGAAACTTCCGTAAGCGTTGAAATAACTTTGTCAGATTTTGTATGTGATCTTCTTCATTTTCTGATTTGGCAATCATGTCGTCTACATAGACTTCCACTTCTTTATGCATCATATCATGGAAAAGCGTAGTCATGGCCCTTTGATAAGTTGCCCCTGCGTTCTTTAGTCCAAAAGGCATAACACGGTAGCAGAACGTGCCCCAGGGGATGATGAAAGCTGTTTTTTCCATGTCTTCAGGTGCCATTTTGATTTGGTTATATCCTGAAAATCCGTCCATGAATGAGAAAACTTTGGATTTTGCTGTACTGTCTACCAACATATCAATATGTGGTAAAGGAAAATCATCCTTAGGGCTAGCTTTGTTCAAATCTCTGTAGTCGACGCACATGCGGACTTTTCCGTCTTTCTTAGGAACGGGAACAATGTTAGCTAACCACTGAGGGTATTCTGAAGTGACGAGGAAACCTGCGTTGATCTGCTTTTGAACTTCCTCTTTGATTTTCATGGCCATCTCCGGATGAGTTCTTCTCAATTTTTGCTTGACCGGAGGGCATTCTGCTTTTAATGGCAAGTGATGCTCCACTATACTGGTATCCAACCCTGGCATATCTTGATAAGACCAAGCGAAGACATCTGAGAATTCTTTGAGCAGCTGTATCAAACTCTCTCTGATCTCTGAACTGAGTGAAGCTCCAATCTTAACCTCCTTTCTGTTTCCATCGGAACCAAGGTTAATGATCTCTAGAGGCTCATTGTATGGCTGAATGGCCTCTTCCTTTTGTTGAAGTAACCGTGAAATTTCCTTTGATATTTCTTCGTCTTCTTCTTCCTCTGCCTCGAATACAGGAAACTCAAAGCTTGGAGAAGTCATACGGTCGCACGTTTCAACGGGGTATTTTATGATTAATCTGCATATGTGTGATAAGTTTTATTTAGACAACGAGGGAAGACTCGGTGTATGCAGTTAATGAATATTTTGATGTTTTTTAGGGTGTTTTTTAGGACTACCAATTTCCGAAAAAAGAAAAGGAAAAACTAAACGAAGGAACAGAATGACATTTTTATTTATGGACAGTCATTTCTTGAAACAAAGACCCTATAAAACAAAAACTCTATTGCTTTGGGCGAAGCAAAGAGGGACATTTTCCTAAAAAATAGTAAAATGCAAAGCCCTATGAAACATCTCTTCACCCTGGGCTATGGTGAGAGGACAAAATAACGGTGAAAGTTCCTACTTAGGAGTGCGAACAACAGTTGAAACTTCAACAGCTGTCCAGTAGTGGCG